>NW_006771471.1:1609445-1637176 GCF_000442215.2 Lipotes vexillifer | reverse complement strand
AATGGAAGAACAGTGGCTTGCACTTCAGCAGGGAGCTGGTAATTTAGAGCACAGCCTCCTGGCTCCTGGTGTTGAACATATGCAAAGTCCTGATTTTGCTTTAAATTTCACAAATAGTATCAGTGCCAGGCCCCGTAGTAAGTGCTATGGACACAGAAATGAACAGGCTAGAGCAATCACATTCATGTGAAATTGTGTGTGTGTGTGTGTGTGTGTGTGTGTGTGTGTGTGTGTGTGTGGTGGGGAGACAGATAATAAGAGAGTAAATAAATATAATTTCATACATTAGTAATAAATGAGACCCGAAACCACTGCAGCCACAAGGCTTACTGTCCATGCTAACATGACTATTCAACTATTTGACACTCAGCATTAACATGACAGCAACATTCTAGAAAATTCTAGTCCAAAAAGATGGAGTTGCAAACAGTGGTACTGTTTGTTTTAGGAACTTCCTGAAAACCCATTTATCTGAACAACAAACTCTTCAACTAATGGGGATCAGGGTGGTTGCCCCTTTCTCAGAACAGCCCAACTTGTCTATATACTCTTCAAGGTCCCCTGCAAAGCCCTCACCTTGCTGTGTTCATCCGTACTAAATTATTACATCACAAACTGCACAAATCCAGCCAGGACTCCACAATGAAAGACCCACCGTAAACTAGAACCTCAAAATCTTAATATTCCACCCTGACCTCCCCCTTCTAAGAAGCTTCTATGATTCCATCAAAGTAATGATATCCCTTACTGTACTAAGCAGTACACTTGGCTTTGTGCAATCAGCAGGCCATTTCAGTAGTCTGTGTAGGAATCAGCAGTCAACATGAATGGTATGAAGTACAAGAAGCAGGGCCACTCAATCCACAGTGCTGGAGATGGGGCTGGCAGTGGGGGTTGAGATGAAAGCCTCTCAAAAGTGGTAACATTTGAGCTGAGCCCTGAATGAGGAGAAGGATCTGGTCTTGCCACATCCTGGGGCAAAACCTTCCAGGCACCGGGAATAATGAAAGGAAGGCTGACAGCAGAGCAAAGGACTTCAGAGAGGTGGAAGGTATCAATAGATGGATGCCAGATGATGTAGCTCATTGCAGGCCAATGTAAGGAGTTTTAATTTTACGCTAAGCGTGACTCAAATTAAAAAAAAAAACAACCTGGAAGATTTAAGCAGAAAAACTACGTTCTCTCAACCATCCTTCCGGTCAATGAACGTTACTTGAGACGCTTCTCTTGCCTGGTGTTTGTGGGCATGAACTGCGTTGGAAATTTAGCTTTCTAGAGAAAAGACAGACACAAATAGCCAGCGTGCAGAAGACCAACGCCTGTACATTGCAGGAGGTGTGAGAAGGAGATGGTGACCAGAAAGCGAGTGGCCCTTCCTTGTCATGGCTCTGCGTCCCATCCCCCCAGGGTCCGATGTAAGTGCAGTTTGCTTGATGGTAACTTCCAGGCGCTAAGGTCCACAGGAGGTTACAGCAAACTCGGGCTGTGGACTCCCCAGGAGCAGCCAGCTCGTTGTTTTTACCTACATGCCTCAGGACCAAGCTTAGTACCTGGGAGAGAGTAGGAGCTCAATAAAGTTGCTCAACAAATGTTGGAATAGATGGTCTGCTTTTTGGGTATTCATCCTCCATCCAATTCCAAAAAGTTATGAAATTGTATGCAGAGCTACATATGTTATTAAAACACAAAATAAATGAGAAAATTAGAGGAAGGAAATGTAAAGGTAGGGAAATAAATTACGGTTGAAAATCCTTAGCAAGTAGCTTTGAACAGAGGTGAATTATAAAGTCTTGTTAGCAGCCAGAGAAAAGAGACCAAGGTCAGTTGCTAGATTCAGAGAAACAGAATTAAGAACAAGAACAAGAAGCCAGTGGCTCAGGAAAAGTCCAGTTCTTTTCTTGTATTGAGTCAAAGAAAAATTTTTATGGGTCTTCATAAAGTGATCTTCTGTAAGGTATTATATAACAACATCCCTAAAACAATACAGTTGTGAGTTTCAAATGGCCGTTTCTGGAAAATCCCGGGAGCATTATCCAGGCATATCTGGGCCCAATTCGATCAAGGTGACTGGGAAGAGGCAGAGCAGGCACTTTTCTGGTGACCAAGGTTGGGTATCAGAGGGACAGATGCGGGCTGGGAAGCCGAGGATCGAGGTGGCTGGGACCCAAGCGCGCTTGAGCTTGATGGAGCCAGGCACATGCATACATCTCGCACACCTCTGGAACGGAGTAACTCAGAATACAGGAGATACCTCCCCACTTATACCCTGTGTGGAGCAGCTTTCTGCCCTCCTGGAACAAAGTGAAGGAGAGGGAGGCCTACGCAGAGGAGAGATTTGCGGAGCGGGGAATCTTCATGAAGTGCTATAGTAAACACCTCATATTTCAACTCTGTGAAGAAAGCATCTCCTGGCAGACAAGCTCACAAAACGTGCACAGTTAGTGGTCGGGTCTTCCAAGGCCTGCGTGCAGCTCCATCAGGGTCCCCCACTTCCTGGGCCGTAAAAACGTGCTCCTGACTGATGGCTGACATATGAGGTGACAGGCAAGGAAATGGTTTCCTTTGGCTGCGTGTGTGTGCCGCACTTTACAGCTCCCCTGGAATCAGTAAGGGCAGATACTGCTATTGCATAAGCATAGACTCTCAATGGCTTCTTCAAGAAAGAGAACATTTGGTTTCGAAAAGAAAATAATGGTGAATTCAAAACAGAAAAATGTCTCCTTTAAAAATAGTTATTTTTGAATGATTGTAAGCACGGTTTAAACTCACTGGATTTTCCACCAGATCTGTGTGTGCAGACATAACCTGTGTTATGCTCTGATGATGTCGGGCACTTGAAAGGAAAGCTTTACCTTTTGCAAAGTTCTTTGTCACCGCTTGTAGATGGGAAAGTGGAGCCTCCACAAAGGTTAAGTGCCATCTCCAAGGCCACACAGGTGGCTCCTAAATTCCCAGCTTCTAAACTCAGTTGAGTTTCCTCTCTTTACAGGAGAGGATGTCGATGGGGCAACAAGAGCCCAGCAATTCTCCATTTCCCCACCTCTTACCTTTTTCTCCACTTTTCTACTAAAGGGATACTCTTAGATTGAGGGCTATGGGTGCAGCTGCTTCCATGGTCTTATCTGCTATTCCCACTTTGCACAGCTATCTGCTTTTCCATGAGTCCCAAGTGGAAATGCTCTAAACATAAAGACCTCAGAAACCAACAAGGGCTGTGGAAGTTTGCTGAGCCTCAGATCACAAGGTTGGCATTAGAATCCCCTCTTAGCCTTCTGACCCAGGCTTGTCTGGGACCCCAGTCCTGTCATCGTGTCTCTCTTTTCCACACAACATGACCAATACCAAGAGGTTTTCTGAGTGCTCACATCTGAACCAAGGGACCAGGGAGATTTCAGTGTCACGGGCTGTACATTCTGGTGAGGAATATGAGGCAGGAAAGACATTCATAAATTCTCAGACAATAAGGTCAGGAAAATAAATTCTTTGCATGACCATAAGGGGAATTCACTGACATGATTACAGTGCTGGATTTGTACTGTTTGCAGCTTAGGATGGAAAGTCAACAACCACACACTGTTTAGGGTACTTGCTATGTGATCAGGCTCCTCCGAACAGGCATATAATTCAATAATTATTTCAGGTTGAGGAATACATTCTGACTTCATATTACATGAAGATTTGTTTTAGGTGCTATTGCGAGGGAAGGGGAAGAGGGGATAGAGGGTGGGGGGAGGGCAAAGATGGTGTCAACCGATGCTGACCCTAAAGAGATTATTCCCTAAGCAAATATCAACTGAAGGTCCACCTGCTGAATGAACATACCTTACTCAGGGGGGACTGCCTGGTGCTACACAGGACTATCGAAAAAATATATTTATAGCCATTTTTTAATGGGAGAACAACACAATTATCTGTAGGAGACGCAAGAAGAATAAGAAGGACATAAACGCAAATCGATCAGTGCCCAAAGTATAGGAAAAGAGACGAAGGTCCTTTCAAAGGATTTCAGCATCAAGGGTTGGAACAAAGTAGGTTTTGCCTTTTAGTAACTAGAATACTCTGTTAACCAGATGGGGCCATTCCCTGGCATTTGCCTGTTGTAGCTTCTGATCGCTAAATCTCCAGCCAGCCAGCAAATTCCCCAGCTACGATTACCTCCAATATATGAGCTCATTTCTCTGCACTAACTCCCAAATGGTCGACATCGATTTGCAATGTTAATGAAGTAAGTACCCAGCTATCCTTGTTCATGAGCTATTACCTCGATATTGATTGTAGCCTTAATTGACAATTACTTGAATGGGCTGGGCTACACTGAGCCTTTATTAATTTTCCATTGTGATGCCCATTACTAAACTTCACTGCAGTTGTATAATAATATAAACTCCCCACTGTGGCTAACTGAACTGGAAAATTCCACTGGCCATTTCTCAAACCTGTTTATCCTGGAAAACAAAGAATTTGATACTGTTAAATTTGATAACAGGATTCTAGACCTCGGCTCTCTGGGAAGAGAATTGTGACTTTGGCTGTGAAAATAAATAGAATTTGCTGAATTATTTTTCTTTCACTGTTATTTCAGAGGACATGTGGTATCCAGAGATGTGATTCTTCCCCTCGCTGCCTAGAGAAACAGTGAAATCCACGCTACTGTAAAATTATATTCAATCTTCCATCTTCCTTTCTTTTTTTTAATGGGGAAGAGACATCAAGGTAGAAGAGATTATGTAGTTTTAGGAATTTTCATTTTCTTCAGCTAAGCCTTGTAAATAGATTTTTTTTTTTGCCCCTCTCTCAAACATACAAGCAAAATCTCTGATTTCAAACCTTCTTAAAATAATAAACAAAATATATTAGAAATATCAAGACCCTGTTAGAAATGAAAGTCAGAACTTTATCATGGAGGAGGTAAGAAAGGAAGGGCTTGCTCACCAACACACATTTAGATATCACTTCCCTCTCTCAGCTAGACCTCAGGAATCAGAAATGACTCTGGCTTTGGCCTCTTAGGAAGCCTCACACTGGCCTCCCTTTATCACCTAAGGTGCCCTTGACCAGTTCTAACCATGTTGGGATTACAAATGTGCACGTTAGGGTGAATGATAACCGTACTTGGAAAATGGGAAAACATCATCTTGGAGGCCATTCTTCCTCATCCTATGGCTGGGACCAGCTGAATTGGGGTCATATAATGGAGAAGATGTAGGGGAGGAAAAACACCTTTCCTTCCTCCTCTTACATTCCGTCACAGGGGCCTGTGAATTAAACTAACAAAAAATCAGATTAACAAGAGAAAATTTTACATGCGTGGAATCTTCACAGAAAAGAAGTGAATTCCTGAAGAAGTGATTAGACTTGGGAGCTTATGTACTATTTTAACAAAGGGCAGTAGATTGTGGAGAAGTGACTAAACAAAGGAAAGAGGGGTTTGGGCTTCTAAGGGCAGTACATTTGTGGGAAGGTAAACATATGAGGGAAACTAATGGTAGGTAAGGGTTATTTAGTAAGGTTTACTTATGCAGACTCACGACAGCGTCATCTCTGTTTCCAGTGACAAGGCCTGTTCTCCCCTTCCTGGTATGGGATATGGGAGGGGTACACCTTCACAAAGGAAAATTTATGCCCCACTCATAGGCAGACTGGGGGAGGGCAGAGAGCTCTTAATGTGTCTGCCATTTTCCTCAATGCCTTCAGCTCAAAATAACCCTTATACCAAATTGGCGTATTTTGGGGGGGGGGGATTCTTATCCCCCTCAAAGGTGATTCAGAGATATAACTTATGATCTAAGCCAGAGGAATGACTGTAATGTGATATAAAATTGATTAGAGTTCAATTTATTTTGTTATGAGCTAATAAAATGGAGCCAGTCCTATGGTGTTTTGGGAGAATAACTGGTACAAGCAGAAAAGGTGGGGGCTATTATCCATAAAGGATTATCCATAAGGAACTGCTGAATTCTTGGTCTTGCAGCCCTAGAAATACAGTCAATATCCACAAAAATTTTAGGAAAAATATTGATTGGCATCCAACCAATACAACTTTTAAATTAATCAGACTGGTACCTTTTTTGTTTTGTTTTGTTGACCATTACACACTCACGGGAAGTCAATGACAAGAAAACTAGCTTCTATTAGAGAGGATGTTTTGAAAGAAAAACTTAACAGAGACAAGTTTAAGTACAATCATCTCTGCCTAGTGTGAAAGGCTATGCAGTGTGGTATAAAATGCCTTTCACTAGGAATCAAAATTCTCATTTTGTACTGAGGCCATAAGCGTAATGTCTATAGACCTCATTATAAAATGAGAGGTGTGTACCATATAACCTCTGAGGGACTTTCTGTCCATCTGAAATGCCGTGATTTTGGCCTTGAGACATTGAGGCGCATGAAGGTAAAATAGTGGTAAGAGCACTGTGCTCAGAGGCCAGAGCACTGCTTTGAGTTTCATTCCCCCAGCCAGCTGTGTGATCTTGGACAAGTCGCTTCATCTTCCGGCGGCTCATTTTCCTCCTCTGTACTATGAGGTGCTACTGAACCAGGTGACCTGTATGATCCCTTCTACATCTCGGGTTCAATTCAACACAGTAAGTAATGGCTCTTATAAATTACTTCTATGAGTAGACTTGGCAAAGCTATAGTACCCACTTATTTAATTAAACACTAAGCCAGGTGTTGCTGTGACGGTGATTTTCCAGATACGGCTAACGTCTAAAATCAGTTGACTTTATCTTCTCTTGACTGCCGTGGCAGGACTTCCAAAACTATGTTGAATAAAAATGGCGAGAGTGGACATCCTGTCTTGTTCCTGATCTTAGAGAAAATGCTTTCAGCTTTTCACTGTTGAGTATGATATGAGCTGTAGGTTTGTCATATATGGCCTTTATTATACTGAGGTATGTTCCCTCTATGCCCACTTTCTGGAGAGTTTTTTTTTTCTTTATCATAGATGGGTATTGAATTTTGTCAAAAGCTTTTTCTGCATCTGTTGAGATGATCATATGATTTTTATTGTTCAATTGGTTCATGTGGTGTATCACAATGATTAATTTGTGGATACTGAAAAATCCTTGCATCCCTAGGATAAATCCCACTTGTTCAAGGTGTATGATCCTTTTAATGTACTGTTGGATTCAGTTTGCTAGTATTTTGTTGAGGATTTTTGCATCTACAAACAATAAATGCTGGAGAGGGTGTGGAGAAAAGGGAACCCTCCTAGACTGTTGGTGGGAATGTACACTGGTATAGCCACTATGGAGAACAGCGTGGAGGTTCCTTAAGAAACTAAAAATAAAGCTACCATATGATCCAGCAATCCCCCTCCTGGGCATATATCTGGAGAAAAACATGGTTCAAAAGGATATATGCAACCCAATGTTCATTGCAGTGCTGTTTACAATAGCCAAGACATGAAAGCAAACTAAATGTCCATTGACAGATGAATGGATAAAGATGATGTGGTATATATATATACAGTGGAATATTACTCAGCCACAAAAAAGAATGAAATAATGCCATTTGCAGCAACATGGATGGACCTGGAGATTATCATACTACTAAGTGAAGTAAGTCAGAGAGAGGAAGAAAAATACCATATGATATCATTTATATGTGGAATCTTAAAAAAAAGAAAGGATACAAATGAACTTATTTACAAAACAGAAACAGACTCACAGACTTAGAGAATGAATTTATGGTTACCAGGAGGGAAGGGTTGGGGGGAGGGATAGATTAGGAGTTTGGGATTGACTCGCACACACTGCTATATTTAAAATAGACAACCAACAGGGACCTACTGTATAGCACAGGGAACTCTGCTCAATACTCTGTAGTAAGTTAAATGGGAAAAGAATTTGAAAAAGAATAGATTCATGTATATGTATAACTGAATCACTTTGCTGTACACCTGAAACTAACACAACATTGTTAATCAACTATACTCCAAAGTAAAATAAAAATTAAAAAAATAAATAAAATAAAATAAAACCAGTGGACTTTAAGTGAAAGAGATTACCCTCAGTAATGTGAGCGGGCCTCATCCAATCCACCGGAAGTTCTTAACAGCAAAAACTGAGCTTTCCTGGAGAAGAAAACAATTCTTCCTCAAAACCACAGCATTAATTCCTGCCTGAGCTTCCAGCTTGCCAAACTGCCCTATGGATTCCAGGCTTGCCAGCCCCCGCAATCGTATGAGCCAATTTCTTAAAATAAATCTATCTGTCTATCTATCTATCTATCTATCTATATATATATACACGCACACATACATACACACATATTTTATTGGTTCTCTTTCTCTGGAGAACCATGACTGATACAGCTCTCCAGGTGAGATGGTAAATTGGTAGCCATCAAAGAAGATGCACTGATATTTCTTTTACTTACTATGGTAGGAGTAGGGATAGAAACATAGAGCACAGGTTATCTCAGTGGCTATATATTCAGCTCGCAACATTTTTTTCCTTGGGTCTCTACAGGTTTTATTTGTTTGTTTGTTTTGAATTAGTTGACCACATTTAAAAATAAGGAGATACCACTTAAAGTGTGAATTTCTCATTCTCTTAAATAACTGGAGATCTAGCAACCTGAGGCCTGTATTCCTGCAAGGAAATAGCTTGAACTAAATCCTCAAATTGTGTTACTTGTCACCCTGGGGTACACAAAGGCTTTCCAAGGAGTATCAATTTCTAGACACTCAGCTTCCATATGCTCTCATTTCTAAGGCCGATCTGATTGGCAAACTGCTTGCCTTCTGAGCCTCAGAGTTGCCCTCTTTTTCTCAGCTCCCCTTTACAATCACCTTCTTATCACGTTGCAAAATGTGGTAGATACCAAGATACACTGCTCAACTCTCCCTTCAACAAAGGACTAGCTGCCTGTAGTGGGTCAGATGGTGACCTCCAAAAGATACAGCCATCTGGAGCCTCAGAATGTTGCCTTACACGGAATAAAGGTCTTTGTAGATATAATTAAGGTAAGGGTCTTGAGATCATCCTACATTATGGTGGGGGGCCCTAAATCAAATGAGGAGTGTTTTTTTAGAAGGCACTGCAAAGTAGGGAACCACAGAAACACAGAGGGGAAGGCCACGCGAAGACAGAGGCAGAGACCTGAGCCAGGGAATGCCCAGGAGCGCCAGGGAATGCCCAGGAGCGCCAGGGAATGCCCAGGAGCGCCAGGAGCCAGCAGAAGCTGGGAGAGAAGCACGGAGCAGTCTCCTTCAGAGCCTCCGGAAGGAACTGCCCCTGTCAACACCTTGCCTTTGGACTTCTGGCCTCCAGAACTGAGAGGATAAAGTTGTCACTTTTAAGCCACCCAGTCTGTGGCAATTGGTTATGGCAACCCCAGGAAATGACTACACTGGCCCTCTGGGCAAGCTCCTTCAGGGTTGGCCTCATCCACTAAAGGCCCACCCTACCTGGGTGACTGAGCATGCGGCGGCATCAAGGCCCGCCACCTCAGCCTGTCACCAACACAACTTTAATCGCTTCAGAGCTGCCTCCTGGGCTGGCCACGTGCTCACCAAATTCTTTCCAGTCCAGAACGCTTGCCCTCTCACCTTCTGTCTCAGCATCTGCCTCCGGAGAACCCAACCCGTCAGGCAGAACAAACGCACACATTCTACCCATCTCAAATCCTACTGTGGTGCATTGCCTCGGGGTGTTACAACTCCCTGGGTGACAATAAGACAATTCAAAATACTGATCTTGACGTTGCTGCACCAAAATGGTTCCTGTTCCCGTTTACTTGTTTTTATAAACCAGGTTTCTCAGCCCTTACATCTATAAACACCAAACACAGGAATAGATTTGGTGCTGAACCCGATCTCATTCTAGCATTAAGTAATGTTCACCTACGCATATATGAACTAATTGGAAAAAATAAAACCCACCTATCTCATACAGGTGTGCATTTAAAATAAAATTTTATGTTTAATTGTTATTCATAACAACTTTACAAGTATATTCAGGTTGTTTTAATCAATTTCTCCAGAAGAAAAGATTTTAATACATATGCTCTTATGGTCACAGGAAATAAACTCTCAGTTTGTATTTTAATTTATGTGGCAGAGAAGTCTGAAAGTCTGATGAATAAAACACTTTAAATCAAACATTATATTCAAATAAAATTTTGTGGGAGAAGAGAAGTTAAAAAATAAGTTCAAGGAGAAAAAGGAAGTAAAATTTGTTTGTCAAATAAAATTTGTTGGTATACCTTTTTATGGTTGATGGTGGTTATCAAATTGCAATGGGGTTTAAATTCTATCAGAGTGATATAAGGCTTTTATTTTAAAACGTCACCGTTTACAGTGCACCACTAATTACCTTGTAAAACTAACTATCAAGCTCACTATTAAAAATTTTAGATGTTAACCTAAAATCTGATAAGGGTACCTGGTTTTCCGAAAATTTTTCAGGAGGTTCATGAGAGAATAGTTTGACTACCTTCGATTTGCATTGGCTGCTGGCACCTGTAGGCACTTCAGTATGATTTCTGCTTTAGCTAAACAACTGAGTATCTCTCTGCTAAAGCCTACGTTAATCCCCAAGTGCAGTTTCTGGGAGTTTTTATATCCCCCAGATCTCTGAGGATCCAACATGCTTGCTGGGGAGGAAGGGGCTGAAATACAGCCCCTTCTGATTTCCACAAAAGTTCTTTAAAGGCAAGGGCCACAGAAGAATGCTCTGAGGGGCCAAGAAAGAGACCTACTTACAAATTCCTGCAAAGGAATGTAAGAGAAGCTGCTCCTTTGTCACCCTCCCTCCATCCCCCACTCCCCAGCTTTCTCTCCCTTCTCTACACAGATTCCCTTACAAGCAGGTGGAGGACAATGACACATCTGAGGAAAATGTATTCACTTTCGCACTATTGCTGTTCCTTCCAAAATAATAACTTTAACAGTGAAGTTATTGCCACTTATTACGTGCTTATTATGTGCCAAGCGGAAAATGAAATTACCTTAACAGGTGGCATCAGAGTTCCTTGTAAGAAGGGAATTGTCTTTTGAGAATCTCTTGATAAGCCCTCTTAGGGACTGATTCTAAAAATCATCCAGAAGATGCATAATACAAGCAAGAAAATTTTGGTGAAAAATTATGACAAATAATAACAGCCAACGCCCTTACAAATACTTACTATGTGCCAGGCACTGTTTTAAGTACTTTATATATAGAAACTCATAAAATCCTCATGACCACGCTAGTATCCTTGTTTTAAAGATAGGGAACTGAGAAACAGAGAGACTGAGCAACTTGTCTCAGTGCCAGAGTCTGTGCTCTTCTCTACTAGGCTCCTAATCACTGTGCTATACTGTATCAGGACATTTTTATAAAATGATAGTAATTAAACCAATATGGTGTCATTTCATCATAGAGTAAGGAAATAGAACAGAAATCTGAAACAGACCCATGTATAGAAAATTAACATATGATAATTAGACATTTCAAATCAGTAGCAAAAATGAAAATAAATTTCTACTTCACACCTAAACCAAATTATATTCCAGATGGATCAAATGTATCAAATGTGTAGAAATGTAAATGTATCAAAAAATTTAAGTTCTAGGAGAAAATACTAGAATATTTTTTATAATGTTGGCATTTCCTTCTAGGCATTTGAAGCCTAGTATTTGTATTTAAAAGATTTTTACCTTTAGCTACATAAATAGTAATGTGTATGGAAAAAATACACTATAATCCAAGTTGGAAGAAAAACAATACCCTGAGACAATACTGAACATATATGATAAACAAAGAGACAGAAAACATAATATATAAAGAGTTTCCACAAATCAACAAGCAAAAAACCTACCCACTAGGATAAGAAAAGTAATACAAACATGAATTCACAGAAAAATAAATGTAAATGGCCAGTTACTGTAAATTAACTTTATATATAAATAGGTGCACAATCACATCAAAAGCCAAAGATGTGCAAAACAAAAAATATGGGATAACACTTTTAAAGAAAAAATTAGCAAATATTAAAGTGTTTGAAAATATGGCAGATGGAAAACTCTAAAATCCTGTTGGCATATTGGTGGTAGAGTAATTGGCAAAAGCCTTTCAGAGAGAACATTGGCAGTAGCTACTTCAACAGAAAATCCATACAGGTTCCCCCCACTATCTGAGAGTAGAGTGTTCCTGTGAAACCTTTCATAAGCAGAAATGAATGGCGTAGAGTGGAGAAGCAGTTACCTTAGGACACATTCTGCTAACAAATGCACAAAATAAATCAAGATAAAGCACAGATGCTCATGGACTCAGTTCAAGTTATGCCAGCTTGATGCTGAGATGCTGAGTGTAGTCCCCGGGAAGGAGCTTGGTGGTGCTGTTCTCACTGCTATTCTCACTGCTTGGGGTGCGCTGTGAGCTGCCTCTATAATGGCTCACTGCAAAACACATACTGAAAGCTATCTGCACTTTCCCCCCTTTTTTTGCAAAAGTGAAAATATTCTTTGGATTTCTTTTGGCTTTCAGAAACAGGTGTTAGTGTAGGTGTTTTGCTAAAGCAAAGTGGTGTAAAGTGAACATTTGAAAAGCGGGGGATAACTGTATTCCCTTTATCCTAGTAATTACAGGGGGGAATGATCATGTCTCCGATGTTTAAGAACATGGAATGAGTCCACATGTCTCCCCTGGGTCAAATGTCTGCATTAGAGTCTGGTTTGCAAGGCCCTCCATAATTGGGGCCACCTACCCATTCAGTGCCACCCCTCACACCAACCTGTCACCCCAAGCCTGACAGATGCCAAATAGCACCCCCTCCCCCATGCTGTTTCATCCTCTCAAAGGACCTTGCTTCTATCTTTGCCCACCCGTTTTGAGGCCAAGCCCAAGCTCCATCTCCTTAATGATGTCAGGTCCTTAGCACAGTCCCTGACACCAAGTAAGGCTCAATAAATGCAAGCTTTTGTTACTTTAATATTATTAATCCTTAAACATCTACTCTCTTAGGCGAGTCCCTAAATCTTTTGGGTGTGTTTTCTTTACAATGAGCTTGAAAGTTTCTGGAAAACAAGAAATACTTTGGGCTTCCCATGTAAAGGCAGTACAGTTTACAAGGTTTTAATATCAGACAGACCTGGGTTGGACCTTGATCAGCCATTCTCTACCTATATTTTAAGTTATTTCACCCGTATGCACTGGCCCATAATACACGCTAAATCAATTGTTACTATAATGATTATGGTTGCATACCTGCATCATATCTGCCCCATCGCAGCAATGTCAAAATAGAATCAAATCCATAGAAAGTAATCAGTAAACTCTTCTTGCAAGTTGATTAGCTTAGCAATCCAACTTGTCATGTGTTCTATCAAATATACTCCAAGTGACACTTTGTGTGTGTTTTCAATCATTCATTCATCTAAGAATAACCTCTCTTAGTTTGCTTTTAAGCCAGCTAGTAACTATTCTCAGTTTAGAACTATTCAAAGAATCAGTCTTCACCCTGTTGCTAGGAAACTCTGTCTTTGGTGCAGAAGTTAAGAATCAATTTCCCCATGCCTTAAAGAACATATAAGTTAAGTAAATGACTTCCTCAGAAATACTGATTCATTCTAATAGCATTCAAATAATATGGAAAATAAGAGTTTCTTTATGTGGAAGCCGCATCTTTACAGTGAAGTAGACAGGCACTTAAGAAAAACATATTTACACATATAATCTACATCTTGCTCAGAGAGAAAACAGCCTTTAATGTAGTAATAGGACTATTTATGTAATGAAACTCTCATGGGCTCTTGCATAAATAACGATTCCTGAACTGTATGAGTTTTTATGTGAAATCTGCCTTTGTGAACTTTCATAAGAATTTGGTTTTGTGATTACATCAAAGGCTGAATTTATATCAGCAAATGTAGCTTTGTGAAGACATGAAATTTTCTAATAGAAACATCATAATTAGAAGCACATTTTCTCATAAGATTTGTTTTGAAAATGCTTGTGCCTCTTCGTGGCCTAAATGTCTTGCAAAGGATTCTCTTGGTCAGCAACCGGCTTCACAAGCAATCTCGGACATTAGCAAGCCCTGCTCCAGGGAGGGATGCCAGCCAGCCTGTGAAATGTTTCTGTAAGAACTTTTGGCTGCCTCAACTGCCTAAAGCAAATGTTTGTTTGCTGCAGTACGTGAATCAAATGCTTTTGTGTGAAAACACTCGCTAGAGAAACAAATGTTTGTTTTGGTAATCGACATTTGGACTGTTGGAACATTACCACTTAAGATATTGGTTTGAGAAATATACATTTAATTTGGAAAGCACCAGTTAGGATCAAGCATGTGACACAAATCTAGGCTGTAAGGAAATGAGGTTGAAATTGGACCCAAATTTTTCACTTTCCCTTGTCAGATCTGACTAGGAAAATGGTGCCTTGTTTTACATGTTGCTGTATAATGTTACTGAGTAACAGCATAAAAGAAAAAAGTGATTTACTTCCTTCTAGAAGTGTATGACTTATAAATTATCAAAGATAGCAGCAAGAATGTATTTATCTAGTATTAATATTTAAATGCCATTTTCCTGTTGAATGTACCACATGCTCCATGTTAATCTTTTAGATTAGACTTAGTACAAATTGATGTGTTCTAAATGGAAGATTTCTCCTTACGGTTCGCTTCTGATGATCCATGCTAACTGGCAGGAAAGAGGAAAGGTACAGATACTCCAAAACAGCAGGTGATATAGAAATAAGCTTTGGCTTCAGAGAGCGTTAAATTTTTTAGCAGCAGAAAGAAACTAATTACATTTTAAGGGAGAGAGGTGTTCAGAGGGAGCTTGGATGGCAAGAGGGTCATTTATATATTAAATATTGTATTTGGTCATAGATAATCCATAAATAGAAAATCAAACTCTAGTGTACTATGGCCAAGGCTGCACACTACAGCAAAATTTTTAAAAATTAAAACACTTTATTTCCTGTACATCTTAAAGCATATTTTTAGCTCTGGTGAAAGCCAGGAGTATATGTAGATGCATTTGATTTTTCACCATTACGTTTGAGTTTTCCTTTTTCATGAAAATAAACTGCAGGATCCAGGTTCATCAGAAAATTTATGAGCCGATACCCATAATCAAATCACTATGTACTTAACAATAAAATAAAATTATAGCCCAAATTTTTTGCTGCTGGCCTTAGTCCTATTTGATCATTAGCTGAAAAAAATCATATTTTGAAGTGGAAAAAGAAGTCAGTATCCATTCAGAATAGCCCAATAGAAGAAATATTCATTTGAACATTGAGAAACATGACTTTGTATCCTGAATCCACCCATTGCTGTTTCCATTTGTAAATTTCATTCTACTGTTGAGAAAGATAAACGATATAATTCATGTGAATTTGAAGTACTTTGAGCTCCTCAGAACTTAATAATTCAAAGTATTACAGTAAATTCCCATTTATTCTGAATCCAAACTACCAGAAAGCTGAAATAATGAGAATTTTTTGTGCAATTTATAAAATGGTAATGTCCCTGGAGCATTAAAAGATTCTAAATTCTTGTGAATCACAGAAAGACTAAATTTTGTTCAGCGTAATTTTGTGGTAAGAATGTTTGATAGAGTCCTAATTCTTTGAAGGTAGGAATTAATCCATATGTAGCCTATGCTAATTATTCTTTTTAATTTCAATATAAAAATAGTACATTTGCATTTCCAGGAAACTGGCTTTGTGTTTCTAGCCTAATATACTCTGAAATGTATAGCAGGTCATAAACTTTATAAAGTTTGATAACGGATCACGACTCCTACTTTATTAGCTATAAATGATTCATGTGGTTTCAAGTAAGAGAAACCCACTCAAGCCGGCTAAAGGAAAAGATATTATTTATTACTATGATACTGGGCTCTTTCATAGAACCCAAGCCAGTACTTAGCCATAAACTGGAACCAAGCTGGAGGTCTGTGGGAAACCCTAAGAATTTATGTTTTTGCTCTGCCTCTCATCTCTACTTCTCTTTGTCTATCTGCTTCATTCACTTCTCGGTCTGCAAACCAACTTCTGCTCTTATTTCCTCCACTAGGTGGAAAGTTGAGCCCTGTGTGGTAACTGACATCATGTATTATGGGGTCAGGCACTGGAGAGACACCAACACTCTTTTAGCCCCACTTGAACTGTAAGAGAACAAGACAGGCCTTGCTGGAGTCAGGTATCCATTCAGTCTCCCCATTTCCTCCTGGCCCCCGGTACACGAGAGAGGAGGGGGGAGGAGGGGAAGAATTGTAGCTTAGGTAAATAAACAACTGCTGTGGATAGAGGGAGGGTCAATTGTCAGAGAGGCAGGCTCAGTGTGAGCTGGAAGATCTATACCGTCAGTTCTCAAATGCTTTGGTCTCAGAATCCCTTTAGAGTCGTAAAAATTATTCTAAGACCCCAACAGTGTTTATGTGCGCTGTAGCTATCAATATTTACTATTAGAAATTAAAACTGAGCAATATAAAAATATTTAATTTCTAATTCATTTTTTAAAAACCCATTATACGTTGACATCATTAAAATTTTTATGAAAAAATAACTATATTTAAAAAATAAAAAATTAGTGAGGAAAGTAGCATTATTTTACAGTTTTACAAATCTCTTTAATGTCTGGCTTGATAAGAAACAGCCTGATTCTCATACCTGCTTTTGCATTTAATCTATGTTATTTCGGCTAAAGTGTATGTAGAAAACTGGCCTCACATAGATATGCACGTGGTTAAAAAAAAAAAAAAAAAAGGAGTATTTTAGCCTTTTAATATAATCGTAGATCTTTTTTGACACTATGCTAAAATCTGACAAGAGACAGATGAAATCTAGAATCTGAAATCATATCAATGAAAATTTTGTACTCTGTTACAATAGTATCCATTGGTTTATCTTGCAGTTTTACCTGTGCAGGATTTTGTAACACCATGCATGGGTCATTTGGAAAATATTGGCTGACAGAGTTATGCAGATATTCCAAATGTTGATGAATTTCATTATACAATATACAAAAATCACAGCTTCTAATAGCACTACCAATCTCTTCAGAAAAGTTTTTAAGTAATGGGAAACTGTCACATTCATGGTAACAGATACTAGTTTTTCAAACTTCTAATTTTTACTTGAAAGCTTAAATTTCAGCATTGGAAAAAAATACTGTCAATTGCATGTCTTGTAGAAACAGACTGACTTCATCCATTTTTGAGAAAATGTCTGCCAAATAACCAAGTCTAAATAACCATAATTTGCCTGTCACTTGTTCTTTTAAGTAAAAATGTTCCATGGAAAAAGTCTAGTTGAGCTCACAACCCAAGCAACCACATAAGTGTTTTTCCTCGAGACAACTGTCATACTTTGGTACAGAGAAGTGCTTTATTCATATTCCTAATTATGAAATATAGGAATATTCATAATTTCTATTTCATCAGACAGAATACTAAAAACACATGTAACCAAGCATCAGTGTTTAATAAAATTAATAATTTTTAACTGATCCATCAAGGACATTTAACAAAACTGTCTTTTTTCTCCCACATAGTGGTGAAGAAAACATGACTACTAAGTATAGTCTGTTATTCCCGCTAAGGTGCCAGCAGTTTTATCCATTAGTGCTTTTTTTTTTTTTTTAACCATCAGTGTAAATGTCAACAAAGTCAACAAGGCAAATTATCTTTTTAGTGTTATTATGAAAATTGTTTTGTTTTCTCATATTGCTAAAGGGGTCTCAGAGATACCCCTATTACCACTACTGCCAAGGATTTGCAGACCTTGGCACATACTTAGAAAATCAGTTATATACCAACCTGCTAAACATACATTCATATTGGCTGAAATCATTCAGTAATGGAATCTTATTCTTTTGGTATAACATCTTCTTGGCAACAAGAAAATGTATATCCATATTAAATGGGAAAACACCAAAGTTAAAAAATTATAAACAAGTTATAATTTTTAAGTAATTAGTTCTTGGGAGAATTTTAAAATGCAGACTGCTAAAGTTGGTAAACAACCTCAGAAATTATGGAGTTCGATATAACCTCCAGTGGAAGAATACTTACAACAATAAATGCTCTGGTTTCTGTTTGATGGATTACTTTGCAGGAACTGAGAAGGCCATGGCTGGAGCCACGTGGTATGGCAATTTCCCAAATCACATAAAATTAAAAATGCAAGGAAACCCTTAATTCTTAAGCTACCACAAATAGATTTGTGAGTTAAAATAATAAAAAATAAAAATAATCATATAAAACTAAATTTTCAAAGGAAGCAGTGGTGATCTCAAATCAGACAGTATTGATTTGAGATCACCACTGTGAATTTACTAAGACTCAGAGATACAGGGCTAAGGAAAGGGTAGGTTAATCCAGACTCAACAATTTACTCGCTGTGTAACCTTGAGCAAGTGAACCTCTCAGGCCTGTTTTGTAAAATGAAAGCAACAGTCCATACCTCACAGTCTTCTTGTATTACATGAGCTAATTACAAGATATTACAAGTGCTGAACAGTACCTGGCACATAGTAGATACTCAAAAATGTTATTTCTGTTTTAAAAGGTAGGCAGTAATATAACAGAGAAATTCAACTGCTAATCTAACAAGTTGGTCTTTATTACAGTATAAAAGAACCACTAAAACGACAAGAGTTACTAAGAGTTAGTAAGCCAACAAAGGTGACAAAATGTAATAATAATAATGATAAAAATAAGCCAACAAAGGTGATAAAATGTAATAATAATAATAATACTCTGTTAATCTAAAAGAAGGCAAAAAACAAAAAAAAGAGAAGAGAGGAACAATGAACTGATGGATGGCTTAAACAGAAAACAATAGCAGGGACTTCCCTGATGGTCCAGTGGTTAAGAACCCACCTCCCAATGCAGGGGACATGGATTTGATCCCTGGTCGGGGAACTAAGATCCCACATGCCGCAGGACAACTGTGCCTGCATGCTGCAACTACTGAGCCCACATGTTACAACTACTGAGCCTGTGCACCACAACTCCTGCAAGCCACACTGAAAGATCCCGCGTGCTGCCACGAAGATCCCACATGCCGCAATGAAGACCCAACGTAGCCAAATAAATATTTAAAAAAAGAAAACAATAGCAAAATGAAAAATTTAAACTTTAACATATAAATAATCACCTTAAATGTAAATGATCTAAATAAACATCCTAATTAAAAAGCAGAGATTAAAAAGCAAGCGCTTAGCTGTCGAATCCTATAAGAAACTCACTTAAAACATAAAGAACACACGGGGTTAAACATAAAATGATGTAAAAGGCTGAAATGAGAGGTACCAAGTTAACATTAATCAAAAGAAAGTAAGAGTGGCTATGTTAATATCAGATGAAGTAATTACAGAGCAAAGATAGTAATAATAAGAAAAAAAGTCATTTCTCAAAGATAAAGGGATCAGTTAGTTCATCAGGAGGACATGAAAATCCTAAACTTTTATGAAACCAATAACAGATTTTTAAAATACATGAGTAAAAACTGATAAAACTGCAAGGAGAAATAAATACATCCACAATTATAGTTAGGGATTTCAATATCCCTCTCTCAATAATTGACTAAACAGGTAGACAAAAGGTGGATACCAGGTACATAGAAGAGTTAAACAATACAACTGGACTTAATTGACATTTATAGAATACTCCACCCAATGACGGTAGAATATACATTCTTTTTAAGTGTATGTACATGGAACACTCATCCAGAGACACCACATTCTGGGCCATAAAACAAAACTCAACATGTTTAAAAGAATTCAGGCTATACAAAGCATGTTCTCTGACACAGTGGTATTAAACTAGAAATCAATACCAGAAAGATCTGCAGAAACTCTTAAAACCTTTAGAAACTAAATAATACTCTTCTAAATAACCTACGATCAAAAAAGAAATAAAAAAGGAAAATTAAAAGTATTTTGAACTGAATGAAATGAAAACACAGCATTATCAACATTTGTAAGATGCTGGTAAAGCTGTACTTAGAGGGGAATTCATGCACTAAGTGCCTGTAGTTAAAAAAAAGAAAAAGAAAAGAAAAGCAGTCTCAAATTAGTGACCTTATCTTCCACCTTAAGAAAGTAGAAAATGAAGAGCAAGTGAAATCCAAAGGAGAAGAAGAAAAATAATACAGAATTAAGTGGAAATTGATGACCTTGAAAACAAAGAAGCAATTAAAAAAATCAATAAAGGCTGATTTTTAAATTTTTTAAAAATTTATTTATTTTTGGCTGCATTGGGTCTTTGTTGCTGTGTGCAGGCTTTCTCTGGTTGCTGAGAGCGGGGCTACTCTTCATTGCGGTGCGCGGGCTTCTCACTGCGGCTGGCTTCTCTTGTTGCGGAGCATGGGCTCTAGGCGCACAGGCTTCAGTAGCTGTGGCACACAGGCTCTAGAGCGCAGGCTCAGTAGCTGTGGCACCTGGGCTTAGTTGCTCCATGGCATGCGGGATCTTCCTGGACCAGGGCTTGAACCCATGCCCCCTGCACTGGCAGGTGGATTCCTAACCACTGTGCCACCAGGGAAGCCTGGGGCTGATTTTTTTAGATCAATAAAATTAATAGGGCTTCCCTGCTGGCGCAGTGGTTGGGAGTCCGCCTGCCGATGCAGGGGACACCTGTTCGAGCCCTGGTCCGGGAGGATCCCACATGCCACGGAGCAGCTGAGCCTGCGAGCCACAACTACTGAGCCCTCATGCTGCAACTACTGAAGCCTGCATGCCTAGAGCCCATGCTCCGCAGCAAGAGAAGCCACCGCAATGAGAAGCCCGTGCACGGCAACAAGGAGTATCCCCCGCTTGCCGCAACTAGAGAAAGCCTGCGCGCAGCAACGAAGACCCAATGCAGCCAAAAATAAAAAATAAAAATAAAAAAAATTTATTAAAAAAAAAAAAGTGACCCCCACTTGCCACAACTAGAGAAAGCCGTCACACAGAAATGAAGACCCAACACAGGAAAAATAAATTAATTAATTAATAAACTCCTACCCTCAACATCTTCTTTAAAAAAAAAATTAATAAATCTCTAGCCAAACTGATCAGAAAAAATTAAAAAAATTAATAAATCTCTAGCCAAACTGATCAGAAAAAATTAAAAAAATTAATAAATCTCTAGCCAAACTGATCAGAAAAAATAAGAAATTATCAGTGTTATGGCAATAAATTTGACCACTTAGATGAAATGCATAAATTCTTTGAAAAACACATACATATGTTAGTATATACACATACATTTTCTTATTCTGTCAGCAGAGAGAGCTAGAAGCAAGGATACGTCAGTAACAATGAGCACAGTGAGCAATCAGATCTTGGTTTCTAAAACCATTCCCCAGTAAAAGGAACCAGGGCTCCTTGGAGAAATCGGTGATTCTAGGATTGGGGCCAGAAATACACAGATGAGCCTGGAGAATTCTGTAGTACCAGAAAACGAGGAAGTACTCAAACAAAAATGCAATGTATGAGGTATGTCAAAGGAATACTGGGCCAAGTGAAAGAGCTCACCTAGATGAGGCAGTGTTTATCACATCTCACCACACTTTTCTTCCTTCTTTCCATACTGTACTCTTTGGAAGGAGGTCACTATGTGTAGCCCCAGTTCATGGAGTGGGGAGTTATGCTCCAGTTCCTTGAGAAAGGGGTATCTACGTAAATTATAAATATAACATATATAAAGGTATATTGGAATTCTTCTCCCTTGTTATTTACTCATTCTTTTATTTTTGTCAGTATGAATTCATGAATAGTTATTTTACACTGTGTGTTATAATCCAAGACTACTTTATTTTGTTGCTTAAATGGTTCCAGCTTGACTACTGGGAGCGCTTTCTTACTTTCTGGTGCGTTAAAATGTTCCAGACTTATCTTGTGCTGTCCCTGTGCCAGCAACAGACTCAGTCATTTCTGCAAGGAACTCTGGTTCCTTTTAGTGGAGAATAGTATTTAGAAGCAAGATCTGAGCACATTCATTGCTACTGGTATATCTTTATATCTAGGCCTTCTCAGTGGACAGAGCTAAGATATAGATATGTAATAAAAATGAGTTCATAGTGATACTTCCAGTTCCAATCCAACATGAAAGGATATATTCTACTCTTTCCCTTTCCATACTTATAACTCCCTTCCCCAATAGTGGGAAACCTGGCTCCCATTACCTTCAATATGTTTAGTCATTTGCTCAAGCCTAAAATGCACAAAAGATTGTGTCAATGGAATATAACAATGCAGAACTTGATGAGTTCCATCTCTGCAACACAGGCGGTAGAGGAAGGAAGTTAAGCATAGCTCTGGAGTTAGACCTTGAGTCTATCATTTCCAAAGTGTTTAACTTTGCACAAGTTATGTCACTTATTCAAGCCTCAATTCCTCCATCTATAAAATGATATTACCTACCTTACTGGGTTGTTGTGAGGATTAAATGGGCCATTGGATGGTGGCTATAGTAGGTATTCAGTAAATGGGGGCTAAATGCTGTTTTTGGTACATTTAGGGAACCTTCTTTAATATACTGTGTAGAGTGAAAAAAGCAAGGAACAGGGCTTCCCGGGTGGCGCAGTGGTTGAGAGTCTGTCTGCCGATGCAGGGGACACGGGTTCGTGCCCCGGTCCGGGAGGATCCCACGTGCCGCGGAGCGGCTGGGCCCGTGAGCCATGGCCGCTGAGCCTGTGTGTCCGGAGCCTGTGCTCCGCAACGGGAGAGGCCACAACAGTGAGAGGCCTGCATACAGCAAAAAAAAAAAAAAAAAAGCAAGGAACAGAATGGGATAATCTTTAGGCCTCACTTGTGCCTAGACATTTTCTAGACTATTACCAAAGGAACTGTTAACACGGGGATAAAAATGAAACTCACTTTTCATGGCACAAACTTCCTGTGATGTTTAAAATTTTTGCCATGTATCTGTGTTCCTTTTATATTTAGAAAGACAAACTTCATCTTAAAAGTTTATTTGGTTAATTAAAAGTTTGATTTAATATCTCAAATAAAAAGTTTGAAGACAATGTCTGTGAACCTGGTTTTCCTGAGATGCAGTGCTGAGCACCCTCTGTGTCCTGGCTAGCCTGGGAAGTTGGCCCTGTGGGCAGCACCATGGCCATAGTTAGGACCCATATCCTACTGTTTTATGGCATTAGAAAGAAATACTGATCTGCTAGTAATGTTCCCTTCATTATGTTCTCTCTCTCTTTGATTTACTTATTCGTTCACTCAACAGATGTTTACTGAGCACCTAACTTGTTCCAAGTACTACTGGATACACTGGGGATACAGCATTCAACAAAACCAGTAAATATCCTTGTCCTCATGGAGCTTACATTCTAGTATGGGAATGTTTCACATATCTATTGCTGCTTAATAAAATACCACAAAACATAGTGTCTTCAAGCAAACTTTTTATTTCCTCACAGTTCTATGATTTAGGAATTTAGGGCCTGGCTTGACAGTTCTGTTCATATCGTGTTGGATGATGGGTCATTCACTTGACTCCATTCAGCTGATGGCTATGATGGGCTAGAAAGTTCAAGAAGCCTTTGCTCAGTCTGGAGTAAGACTTTACCCATGTCTGGAGCCTTGGGGTACTCATCCATATGTGGCTTCTGTCCACTAGCTTGGCCTTCCTTAAAGCTTGGTGGTCTCCGGGTAGTTGGTTTTCTTATGTGGCCACTGGCCTCCAATGGAAGCATTCCAAACATGGAAGACGGAAGCCCAGAATCAAGTGGAGGCGAAACAGACTCCATTTCTTGAAGGGTGGGGGGGGGGAGCAGCAATGTCACATCAGAAAAGAGTATGTGGGATGGAAGTTAATGTGGTTATATTTGGAAGCCATCTATCTCAGAGGGATTGATAACTAGTAAGACAAATAAGTAAAAATGAATTCTAAGGAGAAAACTGAAGCAAGGAAGGGTGTAGAAAGTATGAGCTTGGGAATAGAGTAACAATTATAAGTAGGGTGGCTAGGGAAGGAATCATTAAGAAAGTTACATTTAAATTAAGACTTGAAGGAAGGGAGGATAAGTCAGGCAAGAACATTCCAGGCAAAAGAAACAGCAAGTGCAAAGGCTCTGAGGCAGGAACGTGCTTGGAATGTTCAGGACAGCAAAAAGGCCAGTATGTCTAAAGCAAAGAGAGTGAGGCATCTCAAGAAGAGCAGGAGATAAAGTAAAAGGGGTAAGGGGTCAAGATATCATGTAGAGTCTTACAGGTCATTTGGCTTTTACTCTGAATTGAATGGGGAGCCTTTGGATGTTGTTGTTGTTGTTTTTTTTAATAAACTTATTTATTTATTTATATTTATTTTTGGCTGTGCTGGGTCTTTGTTGCTGCAGGAGGGCTTTCTCTAGTTGCGACAAGCAGGGGCCGCTCTTCGTAGCGGTGCATGGGCTTCTCATTGCGGTGGCTTCCCTTGCTACAGAGCAGGGGTTCTAGGCATGCGGGCTTCAGTAGTTGTGGCACATGGGATCTTCCCGGACCAGGGCTCGAACCCATGTCCCCTGCATTGGCAGGCGGATTCTTAACCACTGCACCACCAGGGAAGTCCCTGGATGGTTTTTGAAGATGGGAGAGGTATAACTGAATTGTGTTTTCACAGGATGCCTGTCTGCTATACTGAGTATAGACAACAGGAAGCTAAAGAGAAGTGGGGAGAACAGTTAGAAGACTATTGCAACAATTCAGGCAACAGATGATGGTGGTTTGAACTAGGGTGGAAGCAACAGGGATGGCGATAACTGGTTGGATTCTGGATATATTTTTAAGATAGACCCAATAAGATTTGTTGATGGACTGGACATAGAGTAGGGAGGAAAGAGAGAAGCTGAAGATGATTTCAAGATTTATTGACCTGGGCAACTGGAAAGATGAAGTTGATATTCACCAGATGGAGAAAACTGGGAACATCAGGTTGGGAGAGAACAGCAGAAGGTCATGTTAAGTTTGGAATGACTATTACATTTCCAAGGATAGCTATTTAATAGAAAGTGGAACATACAGTTGCATGTGTGTGTGTGTACATGTATACATGCACATACTTTAAAATGCTTAGAAAAGTGTTTGGAAATATATATTAAAAACTGTTAATAGCTACGTCTGGGTAATGAGAATCTTCAAAAGTGGCACTGAGATGTGAGCGGAGGGAGTAATACACATCTTTTGTTTGTTTTTAAAAATTTAATACCCTTCTATACCATGTATTTATATATATATATATATATATATATATATATATACACACACACACACACATAAAACTATGTTCTATATTATTTTTATGATTTAAAAATTACACAAAATTTGTGTGGTTGGTGAAATGAATCAAGTCACCACAAGTAAGTATCATCAGGAAAGCCCATGTTGGGCCAGGTTATCGACAATGTCCTTCCAAGCTCTGATATTGATTTCTACGACTGGGAATTAACTGCTAATTCTTACCCTCACTTCCTCCTTAAGTTTCTGTGAAATTTGGAGTGTGTAAACAGTCTCTCTAATTCACTTGCCTCATCTTGAAAACGGTACCAAGAGCTCTCAGTGCTTACCTACCTCACAGGAAATCTGAGGTTGGATTAGATAAGGTGTTCAAATACTTTGAGTTACCACAAAGACAGGTGCTCATGCAGGCAGGATATTATGAATCCTGGAATATTAAAAGACATAGTAAAAAGAAGCTGTTTCTGCCTTTTGATCACATAAGCATTTTGATACGCTTGAACTATTACTCTTCATTTACTCTGCCATAGAATGAGGATTTCTTCCTAAACAGTATTCATTTTAGCATTTTTGTTCATGACTTCTGTCAAACAAGATTTCCTCAGCCTTTGATTTTTATCAAGATTTACTTATTCTTCAAAGTATTTAATTCAGTTCACTCTATCAGTGGGTGGATTAGTTGAGTAACTGAAATACCAGTACTGAATGCCCTAATAGTTTGTTATAATATTTCTCTTCACAGGAGACACGCTTACCAGAGTCATGTACTAATGAACAATGAAGTGGCTATGTAAATAGCAGACGTCTTTAAAAGAAAGTTACCTGTAAATGCTGAATGGAAAATAATAAACAGCGACAGCTCTACGAAACGTTCATTCAATGCCTCTTAAGAATTGTTCTAAAGCCATTATTATGTGTCAGGTACTGTATTAGGTGCTAAGAATACAAGAAGAAAACACATATCTTTTCCCTTATGAAGCTTATATTCTGCCAGAGAAATGCCATATTGTATTTTAAATTTTGTGCAGCTGTTTTAATATAGTATTTGAGATACTATGTGAGGAGGAATTTGAAGAGTGCTGGCAGTATCTGTTTCTGGAGATTATGTAGTTGATTATTAATATTTTGAAAAAAATCACCTTTACTCCCACAAAGGTGAGGAGAAAACTAGAAAGTCACTGCCAGTCAGAATCACAAAAGGGAGTCAGAGGAAAGCTGCAAATTTCAAGAAAAACGAGCCATCAAAATATGTAAGACGACCTTTGTTAGAACAGGAACTTACAAGAAATCAGTCTGAATATTCTAAACACAAACAATCTAAAAAGTAAAAAACAAAAAAGTCATGTCAACTAGACGCTGGCACACATGGATATTATGGGTTAGGGGAGTGCTTCTGCCTTGGGGAGGAGGTTGGAGTAGATTGCCTTTGAGGTTCCTTTCCAGCCTAAGGAACTTAAAATAAGTACAGAGATTGTGAAGTTATATATTCCCTAGAGAAAGATTTCTCAAAAACCAAAGACACCCAAGATGCTAGCACTCTGTTTATATTTTATACTTATTTAATGATGATCTCAAACCACAGATGAGTAAAGAAAACAAATAGGCCTTGTTAATTACTGAAGAGAGAATAAAAGTATAGGTTTTACCAGATATTCTCTTGCCTCATAATGAATCTTACCATTCACTGGCCAAACGCCTGTCAGATTTAATAGGTAAACCACTGGTCAATGGTCAGTCCAGGCTCCCCCACCATCACCATCCCCAACTCCCCAGAAATCTTGCTAAAATCTTTCCCATTGCTTTTGCCTCCATGTTCTAATTAATTTTGCCACCGACATATCTGATTTAAGTGTCAACTTCAGATGACTCTTGTTTTGTCTTATGATAATTTAACTTGCCATTTCTTGCTTCTAGAAGTTATCATAAATATGACCTCCACAGTAAAAATAAAAACTCACATTTTTGAGTGGCAGCCTCTCCAAGCTGACTGGCACTTAGGCACTGAGTCCTAAGCTAATAAGCATTTGATTCCATCAGTTCCTCCACCTCTGATTCAAACACTACTTTTGGAGCAAAAATAAACAAATGGGACCTAATCAAACTTACAAGCTTTTGTACAGCAAAGGAAACATAACATAAACAAAACGAAAAGACAACCTACGGACTGGGAGAAAATATTTGCAAATGATGCGACCAACAGGGGCTTAATTTCCAAAATATACAAACAGCTTACACAACTCAACAATAACAAAAGACAAACAACCCAATCAAAAAATGGGCAGAAGACATAAACAGACATTTCTCCAAAGAAGACATACAGATGGCCAACAGGCACATGAAAAGATGCTTCAAATTGCTGTTAGAGAAATGCAAATCAAAACAACAATGAGGGGCTTCCCTGGTGGCGCAGTGGTTGAGAGTCTGCCTGCCAACGCAGGGGACACGGGTTCGTGCCCCGGTCCGGGAAGATCCCACATGCCGCGGAGCGACTGGGCCCGTGAGCCATGGCCGCTGGACCTGAGCGTCCAGAGCCTGTGCTCCGCAATGGGAGAGGCCACAACAGTGAGAGGCCC
>NW_006771471.1:1595751-1609435 GCF_000442215.2 Lipotes vexillifer | reverse complement strand
AAAAAAAAAAAAAAAAAAAAAAATGAGGTATCACCTCACATTCGTCAGAATGGCCATTATTAAAAAGTGTACAAATAACAAATGCTGGAGAGGGTGTGGAGAAAAGGGAACCCTCCTACACTATTGGTGGGAATGTAAATTGGTGCAGCCACTATGGAAAACAGTATGGCAGGTCTCCAAACAACTAAAAATAGAGTTGCCATGTGACCCAGCAATCCCACTCCTGGGCATATATCCAAACAAAACTATAACTCAGTAAGATACATGCACCCCTATGTTCATAGCAGCACTATTCACAACAGCCAAGACATGGAAACAACCTAAATGTCCATCAATGGATGAACGGATAAAGAAGAGGTGGTACATATATACAATGGAATACTACTCAGCCATAAAAAATAATGAAATACTGCCACTTGCAGCAACATGGATGGACCCAGAGGTGATCATACTAAGTGAAATAAGTCAGAAAGAGAAAGACAAATGCCATATGATATCACTTATATGTGGAATCTAAAACATGACACAAATGAACCTATCTACGAAACAGGAACAGACTCAGACACAGAGAACAGACTTGTGGTTGCCATGGGGGAGAGAGGGTGGAGGAGGGATGAATTGGGTGTTTGGGATTAGCAGATACAAACTATTATATATAGAATAGATAAACAACAAGGTCTTACAGTAGAGCGCAGGGAACTATATTCAATATCCCAGGATAAACCATAATGGAAAAGAATATAACAACGAATTTATATATGTTTATAAATGAATCACTTTGCTGTACAGCAGAAATTAATACAACATTGTAAATCAACTATACTTCAATTAAAAAAAATGCTTTTGGTAAAGACTTGCCTCACTTTCAAACTGTAGTGAGACTTCAAAGGACGAGCTCTTGGGTTGGTTTTCAAGGAGGAGTCCAGGTGAACCTAACAAGAGAAGCCATGGTACCTGACCAGTGGCTCCTCACCTTGCAGCCACCCCAAGCTGTGTTGTTCCCTAAACAGTGTATCAGGTATTGTTCGTGCTCAGCACCACCTCAGTGGCTGCCATACTAATTATAGCCTTAGTAGCTAACATTTATTGGACACTTACTATTTTCCTGGAACTTTACAGATAGCTTTACAATTTCTCATTGAATCCTTGCAACGACACTCTGAGGAAGGTTCTATTATTACCATTTTACAGGGTCTGAGGCTTAGCAGAGTTAGGTACTGACCTAAAGCGGGTCGGTGAAGGCAGCACCTTTGGGACTGGAACCCAGGGTGGTGCACTTTTTTTTTTTTTTTTTTTTGGTATGTGGGCCTCTCACTGTTGTGGCCTCTCCCATTGTGGAGCACAGGCTCCGGACGAGCAGGCTCAGCGGCCATGGCTCACGGGCCCAGCCGCTCCACGGCATGTGGGATCTTCCCAGACCGGGGCACGAACCCGTATCCCCTGCATCGGCAGGCGGACTCTCAACCACTGCGCCGCCAGGGAAGCCCGGTGGTGCACTTTTAGCACTGCAATGGAAGGAGACTGTAAAACGTGACTAACCACAGGAGGGAGCTGGGCCATCACACGTTTGCTTTTCTCCCCTCCATGCCTGACTGCCCTGCCCAGGGGATCTCACTCTCACCTATTCTTAACATATAAACTTTTATTTTGTGCTTGTTTTATTTTACATTGGGGAAATATTTTATAATTCAGTGAAAGTTTCTACTTAATGCATCTAGATATTGAGAAGTTCCCCAAAAGGTTCCTCTCTACAAACCCATGTAAAGTTTTGCTTAAAGGACAAGTTAAGTGAGTGATTTACAAGAAACAGAATTGATGAGGGAAACTGTTCTTGACTTGAAGGGGACAAATATGGAGACTTTGCAACCATGGAGGCAGACAGGGCACAGTGAACATCTTTGCATTCTTCTGTCTGCTAACTGGAATGGGCATTGGTACAACAGGGAATGTGGCTACCAGCCCCGACAGAGAAGGACCTGTGTGGTTTAAGGAGCTATGTTCTCTCCTTGATTCATGGCCCCGGGAATCAGTTGATGGCTACTGAGTGGGGAAGGAAGCCTTTGGAAGACTTCAAGCACTGAAAATTTTGGTGCCCTCTTCCCTCCACCCTATATAATTAAAAAACAATACTATACCAACCCATAAAATATAAATATTATACTTGTGACGGAATTAATATAGTTTCTTTTTTTCTTATTAAAAAGTCTGGTCTCTTTCTTCCGTGTATGTGTGTGTGTGTGTGTGTGTGTGTGTGTGTGTGTGTGTTTTGTTGGATTGAGCATTGCTTATTTTTGCCTACTGAGTAATCCAGTACTGAGCAGTCAAAATGTAAGGTTCTAAAAGGCCAATTAACTGCAAAAAGAAAGAAGAGTTAATCTATAGCTCATCAGCTTCTAAACTGAATGTCCAGCAATACCTCACCAAGACTCAAGCAATGCACTAGATCAGCAGTTTTCAAACTGTTCTGGGAAACCCCAAGGTCCTACAGAGAAGATTCTGGGACTGCTAGGAGGTGAAATGGGTGACGAGGTAGGAGAGGAAGCCAAGGGCTCCTCATTCCCTTCCCACTCCAGACTAGTTCCACTTTGACCTGCTTTACGTATGAAAAGGCCTACATAAAATTTTATTTGGAAACAGGGCTCTGCTGCTGAAACAAAAGTAAACCATTGTACTGTTGTCATTTCAAAGCTGGTTACTGATCAGAAAAATACTTGTTTTTTTCTGACACTGGAACTAAACCGCATGAATGAATCCAACTAATCGATACACTCTGTGAGGACAGACTAGCCTTCATCCTCGTCTTCACACGCCCAGGCAGCGAGCAGAGGCCTACCTATGACGGCGATTAGCAAAGTGTTGGCTGAATACATGTTGTTTTTGTCCCCAAAATAATATATAAACAGAACAAGTTATCAACTGCTTCCCAGGAAGTTCACGGCAGAAAATTAAACAGACTATTTACACTGGAGTTGATAAGACTTGTGGTACATTTAGTCCTATACTTTCTGAGTTCTCCAGTCTCAGTTTTTTTATTTTAGTAATTGATTTGGGTTGAAATCAATCTCAAGTGTAATCTTATCTCCAAATTTTTACTGAATTTAATTTCTTGGGATGCTTGCTACATGACATAGTAAAGGTGTTGAAGCATACCGGGCATGCTATTCGAATTTCCCTGAGAATCTCTGAGTGATTGATTTTGGGATGATAACAGCTCCGCTCTCATAATTGACTATTTAAAAAACACTCTGGTATTACAAATGATAAAAACAAGCAAACAAAACCCCACCCAAACCAAACAAAATACACAGTTGAATTTCCCCCAGCAGGGAGGAGGAATCATGGAATCCACTCAAACCCCTTGGTGTGGACGCATGCCAACGCGGTTTGCTCTGGGCCCCTGAATGTTTCCTCCCTTCAATCTGTTCACCCCTCTGTGTCACTCTTCACAGCCCTTCAGGCCTCTCCTTCCTTTTTGCCTACTGAAAAGAGAACTTGATAAACCCAGTCATGCTAAGATGCTGCAGGTGGAAGCAATTTAATGTGTCACCCTCCCCTTGCAAAAAGGCTGGCAGGTAAGAAAAATCAACTCAATGGTGTCACATTAGTGACCTGGACACCTGTGAGAGGTTTCTCTCTTCTTCAAAAAATGTTTTATAAAGCCAGGGGAGGCTTGATCTTCTCAGCACCTTTATATTGACCAAGCATGACAGATAAAATGGCCCCTGCCCTCCATGAACTTAACATGTAGTGGTGACATTTATAGGTTGTTTTTCTTCTTCTAGAGACAATTTAATGATGTGCATGAACCCCAATACTAATTGTAGTTACTTCTGCCCTTGCTACTCTAACAGAGAATAAGCCAGATGTGATCTGGATATACTAAGCCCATATGGCAGATTTCTTCAGCTACCAAATAAAAGGTAAATTCTTCAGCCTGACATTCAAGGCCTTCCATGACCTTAGTTCACCTGCCTAGTCAACCTTATTTCTCACTAATTCCCAACCATACACAATTAAACCATTTCAAGCCCTTGGCATACCCTATATTTTTATGCTTTTTAAAAATATATACTGCCATGGAAACAAATACCCCAAAACCTACTGGTTAAAATAATAAACATTTGAGAGACTTTCAAGATGGCGGAAGAGTAACACGTGGAGATCACCTTCCTCCCCACAAATACATCAGAAATACATCTGCATGTGGAGCAACTCCTACAGAACACCTACTGAACGCTGGCAGAGACCTCAGACCTCCCAAAAGGCAAGCAACTCCCCCACGTACCTGGGTAGGGCAAAAGAAAACAGAAAAAAACAGAGACAAAGGAATAGGGACGGGACCTGCACCAGTGGGAGGGAGCTGTGAAGGAGGAAAGGTTTCCACACACTAGGAAGACCCTTCGCGGGCAGAGACTGCGGGAGGCGGAGCGGGGAGCTTCGGAGCCGCGGAGGAGAGCGCAGCAACGGGGGCGCGGAGGGCAGAGCGGAGAGATGCCCGCACAGAGGATCGGCGCCGACCGGCGCTCACCAGCCCGAGAGGCTCGTCTGCCCCCTCGCCGGGGCGGGCGGGGCTGCGAGCCGAGGCTCGGGCTTCGGTCGGAGCGGAGGGGGAGGACTGGGGGTGGCGGCGTGCTCGCCGGCCTGAGAGGCTTGTCTGCTCACCCGCCGGGGCGGGCAGGGGCTGGGAGCTGAGGCTCGGGCTTCGGAGATCAGACCCAAGGGAGAGGACTGGGGTTGGCTGTGTGAACACAGTCTGAAGGGGGCTAGTGCACCACAGCTAGACGGGAGGGAGTCCAGGAAAAACTCTGGACTTGCCTAAGAGGCAAGAAACCATTATTTCAGGATGCATGAGGAGAGGGGATTCAGAGCACCGCCTAAACGAGCTTCAGAGACGGGCGCGAGCCGTGGCTATGAGCGCGGACCCCACACACAAGCATGAAACGCTAAGGCTGCTGCTGCTGCAGCCACTGGGAAGCCTGTGTGCAAGCACAGGACACTATCCACAACTCCCCTCCCGGGAGCCTGTGCAGCCCGCCACTGCCAGGGTCCCGGGATCTAGGGACCACTTCCCCAGGAGAACACATGGCGCGCCACAGGCTGTTGCAACATCATGACGGCCTCTGCAGCCGCAGGCTCACCCCGCATTCTTCTGTACCCCTCCCTTCCCCCGGCCTGAGTGAGCCAGAGCCCCCAAATCAGCTGCTTCTTCAACCCCGTCCTGTCTGAGCGGGAACAGATGCCCTCAGGCGACCTACACACAGAGGTGGGGCCAAACCCAAAGCTGAACCCCTGGAGCTGTGCGAACAAAGAAGAGAAACGGAAATCTCTCCCAGCAGCCTCAGGAGTAGCGGATTAAATCTCCACAATCAACTTGATGTATCCTGCATCAGTGGAATATCTGAATAGACAAGGAATCATGCGGAAATTGAGGCAATGGACTTTCTTGTGATTTTGTCTGTATAGCTTTGCTTTTACCATTTCTCCTAGGGGTCTGTCTGGTTTTTTTGGTATAGTTTTTTAGCGCTTGTTATCATTGGTGGATTTGTTTTTTTGGTTTGATCTCTTCTTTCTTTCTTTTTTTAAAATTACTTTTCAATTTTTTTTTAATTTTTAATAATTTTTTCATTTTATTAATTTTTCCTTCCTTCCTTGCTTTCTTGCATCCTTCCTCCCTCCTTCCTCCCTTTTCTGCTGAGCCGTGTGGCTGACAGGGTCTTGGTGCTCCACCTGGGTGTCAGGCCTGTGCCTCTGAGGTGGGAGAGCCGAGTTCAGGACACTGGTCCACCAGAGACCTCCCGGCTCCACGTAATATCAAATGGTGAAAGCTCTTCCAGAGATCTCCATCTCAATGCTAAACCCACCTCAACTCAACAACCAGCAAGCTATAGTGCTGGACACTGTATGCCAAACAATGAGCAAGACAGAAACACAACCCCACCCATTAGCAGAGAGGCTGCTTCAATTCATAATAAGGTCACAGACACCCCAAAAACACCAAGGGACATGTTCCTGCCCACCAGAAAGACAAGATCCAGCCTCATCCACCAGAACACAGGAACCAGTCCCCTCCACCAGGAAGCCTACACAACCCACTGAACCCACCTTAGCCACTGGGGGCAGACACCAAAAAACAATGGGAACTATGAACATAGAGCCTGTGAAAAGGAGACCCCAAACACAGTAAGTTAAGAAAATGAGAAGACAGAGAAACACACAGCAGATGAAGGAGCAAGGCAAAAACCCACCAGAACAAACAAATGAAGAGGAAGTAGGCAGTCTACCTGAAAAAGAATTCAGAGCAATGATAGTAAAGATGATCTAAAATCTTGGAAATAGAATGGAGAAAATACAAGAAACACTTAACAAGTACCTAGAAGAACTAAAGTGCAAACAAGCAATGATGAACAACACAATAAATGAAAATAAAAATTCTCTAGAAGGAATCAATAGCAGAATAACTGAGGCAGAAGAACGGATAAGTGACCTGGAAGATCAAATAGTGGAAATAACTACCACAGAGCAGAATAAAGAAAAAAGAATGAAAAGAATTGAGGACAGTCTCAGAGACCTCTGGGACAACATTAAATGCACCAACATTAGAATTGTAGGGGTCCCAGAAGAAGAGAAAAAGAAAGGGTCTGAGAAAATATTTGAAGAGATTATAGTAGAAAACTTCCCTAACACAGGAAAGGAAACAGTCAATCAAGTCCAGGAAGTGCACAGAGTCCCATACAGGATAAATCCAAGGAGAAACACACCAAGAAACATATCAATCAAACTATCAAAAATTAAATACAAAGGAAAAACATTAAAAGCAGCAAGGGAAAAGCAGCAAATAACATACAAGGGAATCCCCATAAGGTTAACAGCTGATCTTTCAGCAGAAATTCTGCAAGCCAGAAGGGAGTGGCAGGACATACTTAAAGCGATGAAAGGGAAAAACCTACAACCAAGATTACTCTACCCAGAAAGGATTTCAGTCAGAATCGACAGAGAAATCAAAACCTTTACAGACAAGCAAAAGCTAAGAGAATTCAGCACCACCAAACCAGCTTTACAACAAATGCTAAAGGAACTTCTCTAGGCAGGAAACACAAGAGAAGGAAAAGGCCTATAATAACAAACCCAAAACAATTAAGAAAATGGTAATAGGAACATACATATCAATAACTACCTTAAATGTAAATGGATTAAATGCTCCAACCAAAAGACACAGACTGGCTGAATGGATACAAAAACAAGACCCGTATATATGCTGTCTACAAGAGATCCACTTCAGACATAGGGATGCGTACAGATCGAAAGTGAGGGGATGGAAAAAGATATTCCATGCAAATGGAAATCAAAAGAAAGCTGGAGTAGTAATTCTCACAGCAGACAAAAAGACTTTAAAATAAAGACTATTACAAGAGACAAAGAAGGACACTGCATAATGATCAAGGGATCAATCCAAGAAGAAGATATAACAATTGTAAATATTTATGCACCCAAAATAGGAGCACCTCAATACATAAGGCAAATGCTAACAGCCATAAAAGGTGAAATCAATAGTAACACAATCATAGTAGGGGACTTTAACACCCCACTTTCACCAATGGACAGATCATCCAAAATGAAAATAAATAAGGAAACACAAGCTTTAAATGATACATTAAACAAGATGGACTTAACTGATATTTATAGGACATACCATCCAAAAATAACAGAACACACTTCTCAAGTGCTCATGGAACATTCTCCAGAATAGATCATATCTTGGGTCACAAATAAAGCCTTGGTAAATTTAAGAAAATTGAAATCATATCAAGTATCTTTTCTGACCACAATGCTATGAGACTAGATATCAATTACAGGAAAAAATCTGTAAAACATACAAACACATGGAGGCTAAACAGTACGCTACTAAATAACCAAGAGATCACTGAAAACATCAAAGAGGAAATCAAAAAATACCTAGAAACAAATGACAATGAAAACACGATGACCCAAAACCTATGGGACTCACCAAAAGCAGTTCTCAGAGGGAAGTTTATAGCAATACAATCCTACCTCAAGAAACAAGAAACATCTCAAATAAACAACCTAACCTTACACCTAAAGCAATTAGAGAAAGAAGAACAAAAGAACCCCAAAGTTAGCAGAAGGAAAGAAATCATAAAGATCAGATCAGAAATAAATGAAAAAGAAATGAAGAAAACAATAGCAAAGATCAATAAAACTAAAAGCTGGTTCTTTGAGAAGATAAACAAAATTGATAAACCATTAGCCAGATCATGAGAGATTACTAAAAGCAACTATATGCCAATAAAATGGACAACCTGGAAGAAATGGACAAATTCTTAGGAAAGCACAACCTTCCACAACTGAACCAGGAAGAAATAGAAAATATAAACAGACCAATCACAAGCACTGAAATTACAACTGTGATTCAAAATCTTACAACAAACAGAAGCTCAGGACCAGATGGCTTCACAGGCAAATTCTATCAAACATTTAGAGAAGAGCTAACACCCATCCTTCTCAAACTCTTCCAAAATATAGCAGAGGGAGAAATACTCCAAAACTCATTCTACGAGGCCACCATCACCCTGATACCAAAACCAGACAAAGACATCACAAAGAAAGAAAACTACAGGCCAGTATCACTGATGAACATAGATGCAAAAATCCTCAACAAAATACTAGCAAACAGAATCCAACAGCACATTAAAAGAATCATACACCAGGATCAAGCGGGGTTTATCCCAGGAATGCAAGGATTCTTCAATATACGCAAATCAATCACTGTGATACAACATACTAACAAATTGAAGGAGAAAAAACATATGATCATCTCAATAGATGAAGAAAAGGGTCTTGACAAAGTTCAACACCCATTTATGATAAAAACCCTCCAGAAAGTAGCCATAGAGGGAACTTACTGCAGCATAATAAAGGCCATATATGACAAACCCACAGCCCACATCGTTCTCAATTGTGAAAAACTGAAACCATTTCCTCTAAGATCAGGAACAAGACAAGGTTGCCCACTCTCACAACTATTATTCCACATAGTTTTGGAAGTTTTAGCAACAGCAATCAGAGAAGAAAGAGAAATAAAAGGAATCCAAATCAGAAAAGAAGAAGTAAAGCTGTCTCTGTTTGCAGATGACATGACACTATACGTTGAGAATCCTAAAGATGCTACCAGAAAACTACTAGAGCTAATCAATGAATTTGGTAAAGTAGCAGGATACAAAATTAATGCACAGAAATCTCTTGCATTCCTATACACTAATGATGAAAAATCTAAGAGAAATTAAGGAAACACTCTCATTTACCATTGCAACGAAAAGAATCAAATACCTAGGAATAAACCTACCTAAGGAGACAAAAGACCTGTATGTAGGAAACTGTAAGACACTGATGAAAGAAATTACAGATGATACAAACAGATGGAGAGATATACCATGTTCTTGGATTGGAAGACTCAACATTGTGAAAATGACTATACTACCCAAAGCAATCTACAGATTCAATGCAATCCCACTGGCATTTTTCACAGAACTAGAACAAAAATTTTCACAATTTGTATGGAAACACAAAAGCCCCCGAATAGCCAAAGCAATCTTGAGAAAGAAAAACGGAGATGGAGGAATCAGGCTCCCAGACTTCAGACTATACTACAAAGCTACAGTAAACCAGACTGTATGGCACTGGCACAAAAACAGAAATAGAGATCAATGGAACAGGATGGAAAGCCCAGAGATTAAACCCATGCACCTATGGTCACCTTATTTTTGATAAAGAAGGCGAGAATACACAATGGAGAAAAGACAGCCTCTTCAGTAAGTGGTGCTGAGGAAACTGGACAGCTACATGTAAAAGAATGAAATTAGAACACTCCCTAACACCATACACAAAAATAAACTCAAAATGGATTAAACACCTAAATGTAAAGCCAGACACTATAAAACTCTTAGAGGAAAACATAGGCAGAACACTATGACATAAATCACAGCAAAATCCTTTTTGACCCTCCTCCTAGAGAAATGGAAATAAAAGCAAAAATAAACAAATGGGACCTAATGAAACTTAAAAGCTTTTGCACAGCAAAGGAAAACATAAACAAGACGAAAAGACAACCCTCCGAATGGGAGAAAATGTTTGCAAATGAAGCAACTGACAAAGGATTAATCTCCTAAATTTACAAGCAGCTCATGAAGCTCAGTATCAAAAAAACAAACCCAATCCAAAAATGGGCAGAAGACCTAAATAGACATTTCTCCAAAGAAGATATACAGATTGCCAACAAACACATGAAAGTATGCTCAACATCACTAATCATTAGAGAAATGCAAATCAAAACTACAATGAGGTATCACCTCACACCCGTCAGAATGGCCATCATCAAAAATCTACAACCAGTAGATGCTGGAGAGGGTGTGGAGAAAAGGGAACCCTCTTGCACTGTTGGTGGGAATGTAAATTGATACAGCCACTATGGAGAACAGTATGGAGGTTCCTTAAAAAACTAAAAATAGAACTACCATACGACCCAGCAATCCCACTACTGGGCTTATACCCTGAGAAAACCATAATTCAAAGAGAGTCATGTACCACTGTGTTCATTGCAGCTCTATTTACAATAGCCAAGACATGGAAGCAACCTAAGTGTCCATCATCGGATGAATGGATAAAGAAGATGTGGCACATATATACAATGGACTATTTTTACTCAGCCATAAGAAGAAACGAAATTGAGTTATTTGTAGTGAGGTGGATGGACCTAGAGTCTGTTATACAGAGTGAAGTAAGTCAGAAAGAGAAAAACAAATACCATATGCTAACGCATATATATATGGAATCTAAAAAAAAAAAAAAGGTTCTGGAGAACGTAAGGGCAGGACAGGAATACAGACGCAGATGTAGAGAATGGACTTGATGACATGGGGAAGGGGAAGCTGGGATGAAGTGAGACAGTGGCTTGGACATATACACACTACCAAATATAAAACAGATAGCTAGTGGGAAGCTACAGGCAGATCAGCTCGCTGCTTTGTGACCACCTAGGGGGGTGGGATAGGGAGGGTGGGGGGGAGATGCAAGAGGGAGGAGATATGGGGACATATGTATATGTATAGCTGATTCACTTTGTTATACAGCAGAAACTAACACCACTGTAAAGCAATTATACTCCAATAAAGATGTTAAAAAATAACAGTAATAAATATTTATTATCTTATTGTCAGTTTCTGCAGGTCAAGAATTTAGGAGGTGCTTAGCTGGGTGGTTCTGGCTTGGAATTTCTCCAGAGGCTGCCATCATGCCTAGGTTTGTGGATCCGCTTCTGAGTGCTCATTCCAAAGTTGGTGCTGGTTGTGGGGCAGAGGTCTCAGTTTCTCTCCACATGGGTCTCTTCCAGGACTGATGGAGTGTAGTTGCTGGCTTCCCTCGAAGTCAGTGATCCAAGACAGAGTGCTTAGGTATAAACTCTCCTTCATCTCTTTGCCTCGCAAGTCACACGGCATCATTTCCACCATACTCTATTCATTAGAAGTGAATCCCTAAGTCCAAATTCAACGGGAGGAGAATTACGTTCTACGTTTGAAGAAGTGGGAAAGAATCTGTGGACATATTTTAAAACCACGGTGATCCTCCTGCCCCACCGTTCTTTCTGTTCCCTGTTCGGAATGCCCTTTCCCATATCTGCAGAGCCCAATCCTACAAGACTTAGCAGCATCCCTGGTCTCTTCCTACCAGATTCAAGCAGCACTCTGAACCTCCGTCGGGGCAATCAAAAATGTCTCCAGACACTGCCAAATATTCCATGGTGAACACAGATTACTCCTGATTTAGAACCACAGTTCTAGATGTTAAGTTCTGTGATTCATGTTTTCACCCCAATATTAAAAAGTTTTAATATGTTGATGTAGTCACTACTCTAGGAGAATAAAACTTTATTCTTTCAATTTTATGTTGCTGAGGACCCTGACTTGTCCTGTCCAACCTTCCTTAGGCCCCCTTCATTCCTCTGGATGATTCTAATAGCCTTTCAATAAAGTCCCCCACCAGTTTTGCTGTTGTTGCTTTTGCTTAAGTTATCACATGTTGCTTTTTTACCAAAAAGAAATGTAATTAATGAAAACCAACTCATACTTCAAGCCTGGCTCCAACACCCATCCTCCCAGATGTTCCTGGATGGAATTTAATCTTTCCTCCCTTTCATATTTCTATTATAATGCTCTCCACGGCCTGCTAGTAGAGTCAGGTTTACATATACCCAAACCTCCCCTCCCAAATGCCTCCCAGGGCCAGACATGATGCCCAGAATAGTACAGGCTGGATGTAACTGTGAATGAAACCGATTTTCATGGGGGGCTTTAATACAAAGAGATACTCCAAGTGATCACATCACTAGGGAAAAAGAGTTTTCAGGCTAGGCTGGCAAAACTTGCTCTCAATGTTTTTTTGTTATTTCACGTTTATTAGAGGTTGTAGTACAATGAGGAGGTTGATCACTCACTTTGGATGATGACTGATTACTTTCAAATCCTGTCTCATTCACCATGAGACCCTGGGCAAGTTACTTAACTGTTGTGTGCCTCAAATTGCTCATCTGTAAAACGGTGGCTATTATAATACTACCTCATGGGGTTTAAAATTAAACAGATCAACTTGGAGCTGCTCTAGCTGATTCAGGAGGTTTAGGAGAGGGAGCCCCAGAGACTCACTCACTTGGCATCACCCCCACTGGTTGCAGCCTGGAAGGGCATCAACTCAGGAACCTAAGGCTCTCTAGATGAGCTTGAGACAAACACCAACAGCCATTTCAGTGGTTCTACTGATAATGAAGTTGAACTGGTAAATAATAGCTTACCCAAGGCATGATGGCTAGTTAATTGTAAACCAGGGACTAGAATCCAATCCTCCCAATTCATAAGCTGCGTGCTCTTTCCACTAACTCTGCCAACTCTAGTCCTGTTGTCAACTACTCCTACTTAGTTTAACTTATTTTTTTGAACTGGCATTAAGGTCCTGCATGTGGTCCAACACACCCTACCTTTCCCCTACTGCCACTTTTAACTTCAGCCATGCTAATCTGCTTGTTGATTCTTAACAATAGGCTAACTGCCTATCCAATCCATTCCTTTCCACAGACTTCCATGACAACTAATCTCCCTTAAATTTGAATGGTATAAAATTAAACTCCCCCAGGAGCCTGTTGGATAAATTGACTTCTATTTCACTTATTTCCCCTAGATTTGAAAAATCTTCCTATTATGACTTGTTCTCACAGCAAAGATATTCATAGTATATAATTTTGCACTGCTTAATTCATCATTTTAGTAGTAAAAAGATACAAGGCCTTTTGCTCTTGTCGAAAAATTGCTGTGTAAAAGTTCTCATACCCCTCACGGATCTCTCACAGCACTTAAAATCAGATGCTTAATTGTGTTACACTGACTGCTTTTTTATATTGCCCACTGTTATTTTATGTATTATTTAATCTTTTCAACTAATTTTTTAAGTTCACTGCTGGTAGGCAGGGATTGTTTTAAATGTCTGTATACAGATATATTTATGTTATATATACAGGAGGCAAGTTTAAGCAGTAATCCATATCAATATTCTCTAATACAGTTGATCCCACCAACTACAATGTGAATAAGTATTCTTCTTCTTTTTTTTTTTTTTTTTTTTT
>NW_006771471.1:1581332-1595616 GCF_000442215.2 Lipotes vexillifer | reverse complement strand
GCTCCGGACGCGCAGGCTCAGCGGCCATGGCTCACGGGCCCAGCCCCTCCGAGGCACGGGGGATCCTCCCGGACCGGGGCACGAACCCGTGTCCCCTGCATCGGCAGGCAGACTCTCAACCACTGCGCCACCAGGGAAGCCCAAGTATTCTTCTTAATCTTATAAACCCCAAGAGTGCATAACATAGGGTTCTTATATTAGGACAGTGAGTATATGGACATATCTTAGGTATCTCTTAAATTCTTATGTACTGTAATTCCAGTATGTTCTCATCAAGCAAAAAATAAAAATGGGACAAGGGTTATAATTTCTTTTAAGAATATATATGTATGTATATACACACATCACACACATATATATCAGCTGTATCTTCTCATTCCTTTCTTTCTACATTTGTTTCATGCTACATGTCAGGTCGTAAAAACAATTGAAGGCCCTGGGCTATGTGTTACATGCATTATCTTTTTGAGTAATCACAACTATCCTATGAGGTAAGTACTATTTCTAGCTTAAAGATTAAAAAAGAAAAAACCAAAAAAACCCCCAAACTTAGATGAGGTTAAAAAAAACCCAGTGCCATCACACAGCTAGGTCATGGCAGAGCTAGAATTTAATCAAGGTCTAATTCCAGAAATCACACTCTTAACTACCACGCAGTGTGACCCAGGGCAAGTCTCCTACATTACATGCTTGGTGGGGTTACTAGGAGGACTATTTAAAGGATTAAATGAGTTAATTCATGTGCTTAGCATAATACCTTACACATAATAAATACACAATAATCCTCCCTCATTACTATTATGACAGGGTTAAAAGTCAAATAAGACATGCTCCCTGCCCTTGAAAAATCTAACTTGTGGTAGGTGGCAGAATTTTTAAATGGCCCCCAAGATCTCCTGCCCTATGAATATGATATCACGCCTATGACTATGTTACATTATAGTCAAAAGAGATTTTTCCAGATGTAATTAAGGTTACTAATCAGTGGACCTTGAATTAATCAAAAGGGAGATTATCCTGGTGGGCTACATCTAATCACATGAGCCCCTAAAAGGCAGTTTTCTCCAGTTGACTGTGGATAGAAAAGTCAGACAGATTCAAATCCTCCTTAAGGAGACTTTGGATGTGTCAGGTTTAATGAGCTATTACTGGCTTTGAAGACTGAGGGGGCCACGTACAAGGACTGGAGGGTGGTCTCTAGGAGAGTGACCCTTGGCCAATCAACAAGCATGAGAAACTGAATTTTGCTGACAACCTAAAAAAGACTGGAAGCAGATTTTCCCAGAGCCTCTAGATTAGAGCCTAGCCTGGCTGACACCGTGATATAAGCCTTGTGGGATCCTAAGCAGAGAACCCATTGAAGTCCAACCAGACTTCTATTCCAAAGAAATGTGAGACAATGAAAGGGTGTTGTTCTAAGTTGATGGTAATTTGTTACGCAGGAGCAACAAAATCTTAAAATTAATACATAGGGGAATACAAACAAGGACTTAGGCTATAAATAGAGGTACATGTAAAGCACGAGGAAGGAGTATAACTCCACCTAGACGGAGAGGTTGAGGAGGGTACAAAGTCTTTGTGAATTTAGTGGTGCTACCATTTTGAAGAATGAATAAAATTTGCTGACTGTGGGTTGAGAGGAGAATGCATGAAGAAGAGGAGCAGAAAAGATATTCTAGGCAAAGAGAGGACAGCATAAGAAATGAAGAGCAAGTAGAAACAGCACAGATTGTTGAGGCAACGTCCAAAAGATGAGAGCCATAAGAGAAAAGCGCCTAGAAGGGTATGGCAGTCGAAGCTGGGTTGTGATGTTTCCTGTGAACTGTGGAAAGAGGTTTGGACTTTGACTCTGAACTGGCAGCACATTTTAAAAGAATCTTTTAAAATTAACTGAAAATATCTGGATTGAAGATTTGACAGGGTACATGTATGTATATGTATGTATACACTTCTATTTTTATATGTAATAAATATAAAACATATGTTTTAATAATTAAGGTGAATAGATGGATAACTCTTGATACTTTTCCTCCCCTTTAAGGTAAAATTAAAATTGCTGCAACTAATTAAGTTGAAAATATGTTTCTCAGTTGGCTAAATTCAACAAAAATATATCCATTCACACACAAAAAAAATTGTCTTCTTTTGAGTAAAAAAAAATAAATCTTGATACAACACTCAGAAAAGTATTCATTTTCAGCAAAATGATCTATTTTGATATCTTGCAACATGTTTATGATACAGCATAATTATGTATATATAAGATCTTCTCAATCTATCTCTCCTTTAGTAGTTACATTAAGAGATTACCACATCTCTCAAAGCAAACTGCTGCAATTTAAAACACAATTTTAGCAAGATTTGGAGTGACTTTGCCTATCAAACATTGCCAGGATTGGTATTTTTTCCTATCTTGAGATAAATTAAAATGTTAATATTTCTTTAATAGTTAAATTTATGTTATTGGAAACTTAAGGTATTTTGCTTCTGTGAGCACACTGATTAGCAGTCCTCTCTCCTTAGAGAAAGGGATGTTTCTTCGAAAAAGGAATGTTAAATATTTCTGGTCACACTACAGATTTAGAAGTAAAATGCTGAAATAATATATTTGAGCCAGGATTGCTCATTTCTCTCCCTCTTCCCTGAGGTGCTCCATGGGAATAAATTAAGTACTGAGGGAGGTGCATTAAAATGAGTCTCCTTGTGGCTAACAGCAACTGAGTATCCTAGGTCCCTAATTTATTATCAGAGTAACTTAAGCTCTGGGGAAATTATGCACCACTAACCTAAAAACTAAGGTTACATCAATGGATTTTCAGAAGAATACAGTGTAAGAGGATTATATACAACATTGTAACAAATGTAAGTTATACCAAGGCTATTGAATATTAATCTTACAATAATTAGCACCAGCTGCTGGGTAGTATGTCTTTCTCTGTTTAACCTGATTTCACAACACTGTTTACTTCTATCAGTCTATAGCCCAGAGGGGGTACCTAAAGGAAAAATCTAGAAAATGCTTTCATGAATCACTTCTTCTAAAATATAGAAGTTTTAATCACATGACCTTGGCTTCCTTATCAATCTCTAATACTTAAAAATATATACATATGTATCCATGATATAATACTTTTTAATCCAGAAGCTTGACCCGCATTTAATTAAAAAATAAAAATAATGCCAATGATACAAGTATGTCATAGAAAATAACATATCTGACCATATTTTCAACTGAAATCTCGTCTCTTAAAAATTCAAAGGGGCTTCCCTGGTGGCACAGTGGTTGAGAGTCCGCCTGCCGATGCAGGGGACACGGGTTCGTGCCCCGGTCCAGGAGGATCCCACATGCTGCGGAGCGGCTGGGCCAGTGAGCCATGGCCGCTGAGCCTGCGCGTCCGGAGCCTGTGCTCTGCAAAGGGAGAGGCCACAGAAATGAGGGGCCCACGTACCGCAAAAAAAAAAAAAAAAAAAAAAAAAAAAAAAATTCAAAGGTAACACTTTTCTAGTATTAACTTAGAATATGCATGATACAGAATAAACCATTTTTATTATAATTATTATTAGCAATGAAGCAGTTACACATAAACATGTAAACATTTACAAATAGTAATGTCTTTGAAATGTAAATGCAAAAAGTCAACTCTATCCACATTGTAGCTTAAGACTAATAGAACACCAAAGACAACTATGAGAATATAAATGGTCATCAGTTAAAGTTTAATTACTGCTCAATAATTCACTCTTTAAAAAGACAATGAGTTTTGATAAATTCTAACCACAGGGACAGATATTTTTCCTGCCAAAGCACTTCTCTTGCTCATGGTGCAGCATTCTATCTCTATCTAGTATGGTTGTTCCTCGTTCAAGGTAACACAGGTGATTACATTCAAATGGCATTTAACATAAACTGCACCAAACTGCCCTATAATTTCATTTTGTACTGAATTAATTAACTTCTCAGTAGGTGGCTGAGGAGCTGAGCATAAGCCTAAAGAAATACTTGACTGCTTAACCTACCTTACATGAACTGTCTCTAAATCAAGGAAGTTTCCATTTTAATAAACAGTACCCGGTAAAATACATTTAGTAGGAACCTAAAGGGTAAAGATAAGGCATTTATAATAAATGGATTTAGTTTTCCACATACATGCACGTCCATTTAAAAGAAGTCAGGGGGGCACTGCAGACAGTTAGGGAGGATTTAACAAAACTAACCACGAGTTGGCATGCCTGATATTTTTAAAGACTGTTTACCTTAGGAGGTGTGCATTTCTAATAACAAAATGCTTTCTTTGTACTTGAAAGATGTTTAAATAAAAAGCTCATTACTTTGTAGCAATTAAAATACTATCTTAATGATGTTTTAAGTAATTTATATCCCAGAGCTTGAAATGTAATTTTCTAAGATATTATTATCAGATCATCTGAATTATAATAAAATACCTATTCTTTCTATTATGTATCTCCAATTATAACATTATTATCAAGATCTGACAGCTAACTCCTTGTTTCAAGTTTATTAGTCTTCATATATCAAGAAACAAATGAAAAGGACAAACAAGGAATATAAAAAGCCAGCTCATAAAAAGCTGAAATGTTTTTATTACATGGTATATTTTTCTCTGTCATAAACTTCCGGTTTAGGAAATGAGAAAACAAATAGTTCTTTTGACAAACTCCTTGACAAAGTGTTTAACTCAGTATTTTTAGATTTTTGTTTAACTGTGGAAGGAAGGGAGAGGGAGGGAGGGAAGGAGGGAAGGATCCTTAACTTTTTATTATGAGTGGGGAGAACTAACATCTAATGAGTACCATGTCAAAAGAAGTACAGCTGAAGACTACAGTCGGATTTTAAAGGCTTTGTAACATACAGTAAGATGGGACCCCAGAAACAGCCTAAATAATTTTGGGGGGAGGTGGTCCTTGGTCAGGCTTCGCCTAAATGTTTCTAGGAAGATGGGCTTCAGGCTTGTTTCAAAGTGCCCCCTAAGGGCACAACTGCTAGGTAATTTCTCTAAGAACAAATTCTGTTTCCTGTACAACTTAAATCCTTCTTGATATAATACGCATAAGGAGAAATGACAAGCATATAATTTGGAAGTTTTAACACTGGTTTGTTCTAAGGAAGGCTTTAACTAAAAAAAAACAAAAAAACAAGAATGCTTAGATGCCAGTTTCAGAAACAATTTTTCCTGCAGCATCTTCTAGCTCAATAATTTAGTGGCAACGACAGTCAAAATGCTGTCAAAAACAGCAGTGAGGTTTAAAAAATAAACAAAAATAATATCCATTAGATTTTTAATGTCATTTACTGAACTGGCAATCAGAACTGAGATTTACGAGAGCCTTCTAGTTAGAAAAAACAAATTAATCCTACCTTTTTAGGTTTTCATACACTTGATTGTCTCTAAATTCTATCAGGCAACCATATAGGATTTCCTTCTCATCAAATGCTATGTCTATCCTGGTGTCGCCAGTCACAAGAGACCTTTTGTATCATTACTCCCTTGAGTCCCAATTCTTACTAGGAGTCCTGGGTAAACACAAAAGTAACCTGGCAGTTACATCATTCTACATAAATGAAAAAAGACTCTGCTATCTAAAAATAATGAAAGGCTCCATTTAAATTAATGTTATTTTTTGTCAAGTGTTCATTTTACTTTAAAATAATGTAGTTCTGATCCAAATAGAGTTCTTACAAGCTTTAAAAAGATCTCTAGAGATTATACACAGGGCAGTAATTTAATTCTTATATTTTCATTTGTTGCAATGACATTTAGGGTTCGGTGTGAATTGAGATTTTTAGTGCTGTTGCTGACACCTTAAGGAAACTGTTTTATTTTACTTGGAAATTCTGATTAGATTTTTCAAAATTGTCTAGCTGTTGTTTATAAGAAGCATAATTATTAAGAAAATGGATTTTTTTGTTCCTTTGAGGTATTCATTCTGTTGCTATTTATTCATCACTTGATTTCATAATCTTGTTTGTGTCACTATGATTAGTTGCTATGGAAATTACCTCCTATGGAAATGATTCCAATGTCATTATTGAAAGAGTATGACTTTTAATGAAAATATCAGTAGCAGACATGAACCCTTACTAGAAAAAGGAAATCTAATTAAAATTTTTTAGATGGATTAATTCTGAAAATTATTATCATGGCCAACTTTTCTGATATTTTGAATCGGCCATCTGCTTTTTAAATAAGTATTGAATGAATCTTAAGGTGTTAATCAGCTACTCACTTCCCCAAATGCCAATGTCACAATAGAAATTAGTACCATGCATAGAAAAGTGGAAGTAAAGTACATTTCATCTACCTGTTCCTTAAACTAAAAAATGTTTTGCTTTACTTATGAGAGTTAATGTCAACAGGATTTCAGGGCTCATCAAGGAAACAACTTTGAAGAGCACATTACATATTCCCTTTAAAAATGAAGAATTTAATATTCAAAAATGTATCTCAGGAATCTGAAAGGTCACTGAGTTAAATAGTGAGTTAAACAATAGATGAGAGCCAGTGGACCATTAGATGAGAATTCCAGAATGCTAAGAAGAAATTTTCTTGGGTGGATTCTATAATTTGTGGTTTGAATAAAACTTTTGAAACATTCCATTAGTATTAAAATCCTCACAATGAGAATATGGCTCTTATTTAACACATTTTAAATTACTAGACAATCCCTCCCCAAAGAAATTTTAATGCTTTCTTCTGCCTAGTGCTTGTTCACTGCCTGGTACTAACTTAGGAATAAATTGACCCTTCCAATAACTGGGATATTGTCTAGAAACTGCCCCCTGCACTCTGCTAGAGAAATCCATTTCTTCATTATAAAACATTTTTTACAACTAATAGCTTATTAATTATTGATGTAAATCACTGTCATATTTACCTACATAATTACATATTACTACACCTATAGTGCTTCTGAATTAAGTCTTACAGTTACAGATTTTGTTAAATGTCTTAGACATTAAGGGTTTTCTACACATGTGCCTGCAACCATGATCTAGGGTCCAAAATGTCTTTGATAGATTTCTGCCGTGGAGCTGGCACTGGCTTGCCTTCACAATTGGTTTTAGTGTCTGTGTGCTCACCAGCAGTTAAACTATTTTTCCTGGCAGGAAGAAGTTTTCGAGGAGCAGCCATTGGTTTCTGTAAGTGAGGCATTAGGGTTGATAATTTGGTATCCAAAGGCGAAGTCTGAGATACACTTGTTTTTTCCCAGTTGTCCTTAACCAATTGATCTGTGTTGCTCTGTGTTTTTAAGCTGAATGCAGCTTTACCAGAAGGAGGAAGGGGAGCTCGTCTCTTTTTCCCTTTCCCATCATGTAACTGCTTGCTTGCAGGAGATAATACCTTTTTCTTGATGACAGCTTGGTGATTACCATCAAAGAGTGTGGCCCAAGGAGGTGGTGAGGAATCTTCATGCTGACCAATAAGGAACTCTCCATTTGTCTGTTCAATTTTTTTTTGTATTATATCAGTTAAACTTTCAAGTTTTATAGGTGAATCAATGCCTGTAATAATTTTAAGAAAAAATACATGGAAAAAAATTCAAAAGCAGTATATGCTTTGCCCAAGAAAGTTATTACAATATGTTATCTAAAATAGTTATCAAAAACAGACTAGGATAAGCAAGTGGTTTTTTTTTTTTTTTTAATGTGTTTACTTGTAAAAATAACCGAACTAATGGAACCAAAAAATGAGATCGGGCTTCCCTGGTGGCGCAGTGGTTGAGAGTCTGCCTGCCGATGCAGGGGACACGGGTTCGTGCTCCGGTCCGGGAAGATCCCACATGCCGTGGAGCAGCTGGGCCCATGAGCCATGGCCGCTGAGCCTGCGCGTCCGGAGCCTGTGCTCCACAACGGGAGAGGCCACAACGGTGAGAGGCCCACATACCGCAAAAAAATAATAATAATAAATATGGAGATCATGTACTGTGCACTGCACACACACACACACACACACACACACACACACACACACACTTAAAGATATTCCTAAACAAATGTGTAAAATCCAGCTTTCAAAGGAGTGGAGCTACATCAGAATTTTTTTGAATTCTACAGGTTAAGTATTTATAAAATACCTTTTGTTGGATTTAAAATCTATTCTGATTTCTAGGTAAGAGTGGATTCCCTTTTATAAAACCCTGATATGTAAACTGGGAAAATGTAACTGCATTAGTATTCTTTCCTGTAGATCAGCAGTCTCTGTAATAGGGGAAAAATCCAAAACAAAAAACCCATGGAAACAGAGTGAAGCCTTAATACCACTTTGGTTATGATCCTTGGGAAAAACAGAACAGAGATAAACATCTATTACATGATATATTCAAATGTGTAAACTCAAATGTTTCATTTTAAATCCAACATTTTAAGGTATATGTAAGTGCAGGGACACTGGTGGAAAAATACACCAGAATTTAGCTCTGACTTGTGCTTATTCACAACACTATTCACTGAGGCAATCCCACAAAGACAAATACCCTTCAAAGTGTGGGAAAATGGAATATTAATGAGTCTAGAAATTTTAAATTTTCCAAAGTATTAAACTTAACCAATTTTTTGGCCTGAGATGAAAGGGTCCATTTATTAATATTCATTTATCAATGCTACTTTAAAGCAAATTTAATAAAATACGGAAAAAAATTACTGAACATAATTATATTTTAGAATCTCAAGTTTACATTACAGAATTTTCATCAGCTACTTAGCTAATATTTATTTTCAGTGCACCCTTATTCATTTTGAAGCCTTAACATTTTTGTTTGATCTTAAGCATTCAAACTATGAAAAATGTGTATTCATTAATTTTGTATTAATTCATCTATTAAACATGAGTTCCTTAGACTATAATCATAGTCTTTTTTCATTCATTTTGACTGTGCCCTGAAAATTTTAGCATTTTAATGTCAACAGAATAAGCTGCTTGAGTAAGGACAATGTTGTTTTTGTTACCCTGCAGCTTAGAAAAGACAAACCCCACTTACTCATATCATGGTAGACTGAGGTTGCCTCTTTTGTCAAGAACAAAGGTGGTTTCCGTGGTGACATACTCTCAATTTTCATAAGTTCTTCACAACAATGCTTCCATTGGCCTAAGAAAGACAGAAAAAGGCACGCTAGTTTAAAACATAAATGTGAAGATGTATATTTAATTTTCAACAGATATTAACACATTTTTTGCTTTGAAAAGTAAGTGAATTTATAAAGCATTATCTTAAAGAAGCTTATGGAGGTTTACCATTCTTATATTCTATCTTACATTAGCAGAAAAGTAAATGTAATATACACGTGCCTTTTTATAATGATTTATGATCTATATTTCTCTCTTCTTAATTCTCAACCTCCATATTCAATAACCAACTTATTTTCCATGGCTTAAAAACTAAAGACACTTCATGTTTAGTCAAATTATCTATTTTTGTTGATTTAAGTCTAATTTACTGTCATGTTGATAAGGTAATATATGCATAAATTTAAAATCCACCACCTAACAGTTAAGAAACATAAAAAAACCTTTCAGTATGCTTAGAAACATAAAAAATAGTTAAGAAACATGAAAAGAAGCTTTCAGTATGTTTTATTACAATGCTAAGTATAGAATATGGTAAAAATTTCAAAATAACTCACACAGCAATTTATAAAGGGAATAAAATCTTGAGTTTGAGGCTTCAGAGGTTGCCCTGTAGAATTTAAATCTAGTAGGATCTGAGACCTGATAACTTACTCCACCTTTCTACTTTTTTAGATGAATATGTAAAAGCCAGCCTTTCCTTCTTGGGGGCAGGAAAAAAAGGCCTTATCTACTGGGAAAGTAATGAAACACTTTAAACCAGCAAACAATTCTCTGTCGAACCTTAGACAAGTTATGTAGTGCAGTATTTTTTTCTATATTGAGAGATGAAAGCTTTTCATTGTTAACCTGATAGCAGAATACTAATCACGTTGAAAACTGGAATATAAAGCCACATTATCCCATGTATTACAGAGTCATAGGTATAAATGTGGTATGTTCACTGGTCAAGATGTTACAGTTAAACATTTATTTTACCAGTAAATAAATTTTACCATGCACAGTTAAATGTAATACTAATATGCTAACATAAAAATAAAGGCCCAATATGAAATATTAAATGGATGCATTTTGTTCACATAAAATCTGTATACTGAAGATGTTTCCCACCATATTTATTGTTACAATGTTCCCAGTCAAGTTAAGCTGCTTATTTAACTCAGTATTTATATTATAAAATATTTGAAAAAAATTTATCTTTGACTCACCATTCCTAGCTCTACCCTATTTGATCGTCCAAAGCAAGTGTCATTCCTCTTTTACATGTTTGTTAGCTCTCCAATATTAAAAATTAGCTATTACCTCCCCCTTGCCTCCCAACCTTCACTCCTTAGGCTGTTCTTCCACAGGCTAAACACACCGTGTTCCATTAGTGTTTTCTCATGATTTCCAGTTATCTCACCCTCACGATTTTATACTCTTAAGCTAAGTCAAGTAATTGAAATTTGTTCTAAGTATTAAATTACTGTTACTTTATTCTGCCCTGGATATCTATCCTCTACTTTGTTCTACACATCATATTTCACCTAAGATCACAAGAGGCTACACTTATCACTAGGAGGGTAAAAATTTTAAAGTACAAGTCAATCTTCAGGTTAGTATAAACCCTTCCATCTTTGCTTCATACCTTCATATCTTACACAATGAATTCTAAACAGCACATGTAATAGAATTTATACTTTAAAAATTAGATAGATTGGCAGATTTTATCCCCAAAGCATTAAATACTAAAAAAAGTAGCCAGACCTGAGAACCTAGTCGTCATCACTTTCTTATTACTTTGACACTATAAAAATGTCATGAGATTCTTATCCCTCTAAGTACCTCTTTTAGCATGATAAATTATTTTACATAATTTGGGGAATGAAAACATGAGATCATCTAATAGTAGCTGATATCCAGACTATAATATTCTGGCATTTTTACCTTCCTTTACTCCTCCTTCCTGTTTTTGTCTACATAAAAATTATAAAATGCCAGAATCATTTCTAAAAGTAACACAGTCTTTTTTATAAGACAGACTCTCTAAATCAGAGCATTTAGGAAAGCGGTTAAAATTTTAGCTGTGATCAGCAAATGAAAGGAAGTTGCTGTCTTTTAAGTTACACACCTAAGATCAGCTGAAATTTTAAAATAAAGAAATGTAGCGCATGCTAATAAGCCTGGAAGAAATATTTAAATATCTACTGAGTGCCAAAGGACAGTACTTAAGGAAAACAAGTTCTAAAGAATCCAAGAAAGCGATGCAGAGAGTCCTCTGGTTCCCTGCAATAAACCTGTAACCTTTTCAGGCCTCAATTTTCTCATCTTTAGAGCAGTGGGAAAAAATTTCTACCTCACTGGGTTGTTATGAAAAATAAATGAAGCCATATGGTATGTGGAAGGTAATCAATAAATTTGGATCCCTTTTCTTCCCCCTCCTCAACCATCAGTGTAATAACTGACCAGGCCATGGATCACAGAAGGCTTATAAAAATTAATCTGAGGACTGCAGATATTAACTGTTTTTAGAGTTCTCGGTAACAGCTCCTAAAATGTCCTAAAATATCTCCAGGATTATTTCTAGGAGTTGCAGGAATAACTTTCTATTGTTTGGAAATGGCTCTACTTTTCAGTTCTGTAGAAAAGTATTCTAAAGACATAAAATTCTGATTGAATCTACAGTAGGCTTAGTTTGCTTAGAAACAGCCATTATCAATAGTCTACATCTTCAATATACAATTTCAATATTTTCCTGTTGATAAAATTCCTCCTTAAATTGAGAATATTAGAACTTCACATATTTTACATACTAGGACTCTATTACATTACTATCACATTGTTTTTATAATCCATGCCATTGAACTGTATTATTGAAACTGAAAAGACATATGTGCAGTTAAAAAAAAAAATCTCTTTGGATGATGTCCAAAATGATATAATAATGAATTGAGAGTTAACAGAAGCCTACATAAAAATGAATCTCCTTTTGAACATTTCAATATTTTATGATCATCACTACCCTAGAGAAGTTTTTTACTCCTCATGTAGTTTATTATTCCTTTGATCAAACACACTGCCTTAAGTAGTTTGACCGAATATTTTGAAAAAATGTGGTCTAGTTGTTTTAGGGACCAGAAGAACTTAAAAGTAACAGGTAAGAATACTAGGAATTCAAAGGTATACTATACTATAATCAGTCATGCACTGGGGAAAGATTGAGACAAAAAAGCATCAATGCACTGATGATATACTACCATTTTATTCAAGAGCATAACAAATTCTTGATACAAACTATACAATTATAATATAATCTTAATATTCAGATTGCTATGTACATCCCTTCATGCGACATGAATATACTACTAGAAAATCCAAATGTCAACTTACTAAGATCAAAGAGATGCTGCCAGAAGGCTTCCATCCACTTCTGAAGATCTTCTCTGTTGTCAGCTGCAAAAATATGAGTTGTAGCCTGTCCAGCAACAGGGTTGATGACAGAGAAATTATGGATTCTTTTCTTTTTATCCTTATCCATTGCCCGAATTCTGGTTTCCTAAATATTAAGACAAAACTGTTGTTTTACAAGAGACTATTTCTGTAATGATCGAATAAATGTTTTATTGCTTAGCTACCATATTTATACCAGATGCAATTACAGTCTTATTGCTGATCGCCTGAAATTTAAAATATGTAATTTTGAGTATTTTCAATATTCAAGCTCATATCTAGAAGGTTATTTTAAAAATGCTTGATATTAAAAATACTGAGTAATATTTCAAAGTATACTACGTATAGCACTTATGTTAAATTACATGAGATTAAAACATAATCTCTGTGTCTATCTCTTAGTTTAAGTAGGAGTTTGCTGTCTTTTATATACGTCTTAAAATTTGCAATAAAACAAGTACAGTATGTTATAACTCTGAGTTATGTTAACTGTGTTTTCAACTGTAATAAAATAGAAGAATCAGTAAAGTATGTTTCTTATTCTAATACTCATGCATAGTATACAGTGTTATCAGTTAAAGCAGTAAAACCATAACTTAATGTTTACTACAGTAAACAATTAGGCTTTCATCATTAACACTTATTTCATATGTAACATTCATTTACAAAGCTCACAGGTAAAGATCCATAAAGTAATATAACCTTTACAATGGTAAAAGTTATTTTTTTAAATGATGAATGCAACATTTTACAACAAAGGCAATGGTTTCATACACGTTGATAGTCTAAACCTTTTTTCTGAGTGGTACTAGGTATGACATTGTGTGATCCTTCTTGTGTCTATGTGTAGAAGAGACTATTCCCAAGTCACACACAGGCATTGCTAAGTCACATGATAAGCGAGCAACTACATGCAGTTTCCAAGGAATCGTGGAAAAGAAAGTCTGGAATAGACCTATCTATTAAGCAAAGATAGTGATTTGGCTGCCTGGATAATGACTGACATGACATTTTCTACAGCAATGCTGTTCGTTAGAAATATAATGTGAGCCATGTAAGGAACTTAAGGTTTTCTAATAACCACATTAAAAAAGGTAAAATGAAACTGGTGAAAATAATTATGTAATAATTAATTAATATATTATTTTAAAATAATGTATTTTTTGTAACCCATATATTCAAAGTATTATTTTAACATGTAATTGATAAGAAAAATTTGAGATATTTTACATTCTTTTTTCACACTATGCCGCCAAAATCCAGTCTGTATTTTATACTGACAATGTATCTCAACTTGGACTGGCCACACCCTAAGTGCCTAACAGCCACTCGTGGCTAGCGGCTACTGTACTGGGTAGAGCAGCTCTACAGCAGTATGGTTAAGCTTACTGTAATGCGTGTAGAAGAATACTTGGCTAGCAGTTACAAAAGCTGATTCCGAGTGGGAAGAAATTCTTCACTTCAGTGAGTTTAGAGTGAAGAAAGTCTGTGTACAGAGTCACACACCAAAATACACATTTAATGATGTCTTTGTGGACATTATGGAAGAAGGAAAGAGTTTGGAAGAAAAGCTGTTCACTCCCTGAAAAACAGGTAAATATGGGCAGGTGAACACCATACAGGCTACATAAGAAGTTCTTTTCTGAAGGAAGGAACTCCTATTCAAAAATTACTTGAGAAAAAAATGTATGCTATATAAAGTAGCAACATAACTTTGAAATTTTCAAGTATCCCAAAATATAAGGATTGATAACTTAGAGACAGTCTATCCT
>NW_006771471.1:1551554-1581322 GCF_000442215.2 Lipotes vexillifer | reverse complement strand
AGGAATGCGAGTGTCTTCAGAGGATTGTTAACACTTATGGCCAACACTGTAGTTTTACCATAATAGGGTCTTTTTATACTCCCGTATACTTTATACTCCTTGGTAATAAACTTTGTGAATTAACTTTCTAAAGTAATTACTTATACAGTATTTAAAAATGCTGCCTAAATGGCATCTTTGGAGCCTGAAAACATGTAATCAACCTCTTTAAATATAAAGTTTATTATCACTAGCAGAGAATGACTTAAGCGCTCAGAAGAATCTTTGATATGCTTCTTTCAGACTAAATGAAAGCTGACTCAGAGAAGGAGGGCTGGGGGGACAACCCTCTATTGCTGTATTAAAAAAAGAAAAACCTGAATGATAAAATATGAAGTATTCTTGTTGCTGAAATTGTGATTCCCTCCACCCAAATCCATTTTAATACAAATTTCTGACTACTTTTTGTATATAGAATTAAAATGGATTCAACTTTTAAATAAGTTGAAATTTTTACAGATGAATAGGTACAATTATTAATAATACCAGGATACCATGTCAAACAAAAATAGCTATGTAGAAAATCTGACAAACTGGGTCATTTATATCCTTCTAATAGAAAATAATACAATAGTATATAAATACTGTACACTCCGTTAACTCTGGTAAGCATAAATACCGCTAAATTTTTACAACACGAGAGGTTTTTAAAAGGTGCAAATGAAACACAGATCATCTGAATTAACCTCTATATTTTATCATCCAAAATAATTTAACTAATGGGAAATTTTTTCAACCAAAAAAACTGCATGTCAAAGAAAAAGTGAGTAAACAAAGTTTCTGATAATGTCAGAAAGTTCGTGCAATTTTTTTTTTCACTGTGGGCAAAGTATCAATAATAGTGCTCAGGACTTCACTTCCCAAACAAGGAATGGAGTAGAAAACACAAGATGAATTTTAGGACTGTTATCATTATGGGCTCACACAATGTATAGATAGGTATCTCCTCTCAGCAGGGTATGAAAGCAAGCAACTTGGTATTCTTGCCCCCATTATTTACACCAACTAAAATACTGCCTGGTACCCACTGAGTGATTGAAAAATATTTAATGAATAAATGAATAACAAAAGAATAACTCAGATAATGCTAAAAAGTTTTACATTGATAGACTCAGATCCTAGAGGTAATCCTCTCTTTAATTTATAGATGAGGAAACATGTTCTGAAATAAGCGTTCTCTGCGAGGTCAGTTTCTTGTTTTGCTTCTGCTAATTCCAAACCTTTTTAGTTGATTTGGGAGGCTTTAAAATCAACTCCTATCGATACGTAGATAGATTTGAGATTATTCACGATGAAATTTTCATCCTTGGCTGGCTCTACTTTTGTCAATCGGCACATATTGAACTACAACTTCCCACTGCATGAGACAATGGTTACCCCGAGAAGGCCAAGTGAAGTCAAGAAAAGTACAATCTGAGAAGTCAATTTTGTAACAAAATATAATTAACTCTGAAGTCAACGGAAAGTTTCTTTTAGGTTTTTCATTATTTTTGAATTAAAACTGTACTTCAACCTCTCCATTTCTGTAGTAATGGAAAATTACCAGATCAGAACTAGATTTATAAATTGTTTCCTACTTTACTTTTGACTATATGACTTTAAAAATGTCTACTACATACCCGGATTATAGTTTCTAAATACTCTTTCCTACTAAAAGTAATCAGAACTCTTTAGAGAAATGGCTTATCCCCAGCCTGGGCCAGGAAATATATAGGATGAGCCTGGAACACCTTGTCCTACTATAAATCAAAGATTACTAGGGTTGTACCAAAAGGACTCAAAAGTAAACTTGAAGAGGCTTCCAGTAGCCAAGGATGGGACAATCTGAACATCAATAAGAATTACAATGGTAATGGACTGATGCATGAAAAGTCTTTAAATCCACAAATTCATAATGATATTTAAAAACTAACTCATTGGTCACCTCTGAAGGATGCTAGGGAACCGCCTCATAGATTTGGTAACTAGTATATAAATGCAAAGAATCAAACCTTTATCTTGGGTTTCTTGTAAAAACTGTCCTTCAACCTAACAGCTGATGAAGTAGAGGTGTCCCAGCTAATAAATGAAGAAAGAATGTTAAAATAGCAGCAGTTTGCAATCCCTAATGAAATAAAGAATCTAAGCAATGTTCATCAGTGGATGTTAACAGGAGTGGAAGACCCAGACGTTATTATACGCCTCCTGATAAAAGTACTAAGACATATCCTTACTAACCAACCAACAAACAAACCTAAATCTGATATACAGAAATAGAAGAAAAAAGACAACTTGAAGATGCAATCAGCAAATTCTAGACTCTGAAAAACTCTGTAGGATAAATGACCAAATTTCTTCAACAAACAAATTATGTGTAATTGTGTGTGTATATGTGTCGGGGAAAGAGAGAGCGAGAGAAAGAGGGGGGTAGAATAAAAGCCAACAGACTAAGAGATTTAAGAGAACTAATCAATCAATGCAATGTATGGTCCTTATTTGGATCCTGACTCAAAAAGTTGTTTAAAAAATTACAAGACTGAGACATTTGAACACTGTCTGGATTTTTGATGATATATTGACTTTATGTAAGGCTATAAATTTTAAGTACGGCAGTTGTAATATTTACAAGTAAAATGATATGATTGCTAGGATCTGCTTCAAAATAATCCAACGGTGGAGGAAATGTGTGAGGGTACAGATGGGTTCATTTATACTATTCTTTCTATAGATTATCTTGAAATTTTTCAAAAAAACAATTAAAAAATAAAATACAAGTACAAAAAACTAAGAGCCTGCTTTCTTATCCATAATGCAGAGACAATATTTCACTCACACCTTCCTCACAAACATGTTGTAAAGATAAATGAGTTCTTTGAAAGGCGTCTGGGTCTAAAATCTTGTTAATCAGGGATGAAGACAAAATTGTTGATGGCTAAACACAAGCTTTAGACCTTATATGTATTCTAATGACAAAGAAAGCATACCTTCTACAATATATGACAAGGAATGTTTGAAGTATATAAAGCATAACCATAAATTAAACCAGGCATTAGGTCTGATTAGTATTAGTGATATAATTATTTTCAATTTATGTCAATAAAATCAGATGTAAACTCTTAAAGGAAAAGACTGCTTAAAAAATTCTTTTTGCTGTATTTAATAAGGGACAATCTGAATAGGTGATACATGCATTAAGAGGACTAACATAATATGAAGAAAATCCCATATGCTTCATGGTAATTTTACTTGCTAGGGTCCATTATAAATGTAATGGTTAAAAACAATTTCAAGACAATTTAACAAAGGACTATCACACCAACTAGTGTTATTGACTTGTTTGGTACAGATTTTATTATTCATTAAAATGAAGTGATGCATACTATTTAGATCAAGAAAAGACTATTGATCTCAAAGACTCACATTTCTTTTCCATTCCACTCCCCACCCCACTGGCAATGGATAAAACTTTGGCTAATAAAATGCTTTCTACAACGTATAGGAGATTCAGTGGCTCCAGTTAAGTACCCCTTATTGAGAATGTCTAGCTCAACAACATTCATAGGGAAGTTTTTTGAAGTTGAAGCAATCACTTTGAAGTAAATCATCCTTTCAAATTTGGATTGAAAAGAGGAGGGGGATAGCTTTTAGGCTTTTCTTTCCTTAATGTGACTATTTCCACAGATGGCTCCCTCTGAAAATTAATGAACTGACTTAGCCTTACAGGAAATGCCATTTAGAAGGACAAGAATTATAGTCAGAGAACAGATCCTGTGATCAAAATAGCAGAACTATTATTTATATACCTTAGCAACTGTAAAATTCATGTTTTCACATAATTTTTAAAGCAGCATTAAGCAAAATTATTATTTTCTAAATCATGAGAGGAGAAAGACAACCAAAAGAAAGAAACTTTGTATTTAATATTTAACATCATTAAGCATAAAAAGATCTTAGAGACCCAGCACTGGAAATACACTAAAAACTGAAACAAAAACACTATCCAACCAAGTTGGCATTTATCAATGATCCCCTTTATTTAAGAATACTCTAATAGTACATGTCCCTTAGAAATTTACAAAGTAAGCAAAATAATTAAAACATCTACCTTATATTTAAAAACCAAGTAATTTAAAACACTGAGTAGATTGAATAGATTAAAATCTATGAGTTTATCATAATATTGGAGGTGGTGTGGGACAACAGAAACGACACTCATGTGCTCCTTATGCAGGGGGTAACTCCACTCCAATACATATTGCCAATAACAATACAATGTCAACATGTAATAACACAACTCCTTACTCTGAAAATTGGTCATTAACATTAAACATTTACCCAGCCTTTTCAGGAAAGACTGTAATTCATTCCTAGTTGATAAGAAAAAGTCCTTTACAAAAGAATGCCAGCTAACACATACAGAAGGAAGGACAGTAGTAGAAAAACATGTGCAATCTCCAATGTAATGACCGATTCAGGTAAGGGCAATCAGTTCACTAAAACCATTATGTGAAAGATTGCTGGACAATAAAGATAGTCACACTGTGTCTAAGCATCACCTCATTGACTACTTGCTAACTGTAAAGACAAAAATTTACCTTTATAGTGGAGAGAGCTAGTGGTAACCACCTTAACCAAGTCATTAAACCTGGCGTTGCCAATAGTAAGACACTTGACATCATATGCCTCTGAACAGAATTCTTCATAAAGTATTTGTTATTATCCATGAAATATTCTCATAATAATGTTTAAAATGAATTTAATCAAGTCCCTAGACCTAATTTACAGTTTAGAAGAAGTACAAAGGATGCACAAGCTTTGAATAGTCCTAGATCAAAAACAAGAGCTAAAAGGACATTTTGGAGACAACGGGGAAACTTGACTATGGACTGGATATTAGATGATATAAGAGAATTACTGTTAATTTGCTTAGCTGTGATAATGGTATTGTAATTATATATATATATATACACACATATACATAATTTTATATATATATATATATAAATTTATATAATTTGAGAGGCTCCTATTTTTAAAAGGAAGATGTTGAAGTATTCAGGGATGAATTATCAATGTTGGAGACTTATGTTCAAATGGCTCAGCAAAAAATATAGATAAGAGACTTTATAAACTTGCAGCTAAACAAAACAAAACTTTCAGCTATAAGATAAATAAGGTCCAAAGATCTAATGTAAACATGGTGACTATAGTTGATAACACTGTTGAATAAGTGACATTTTCTAAGAGAGTAGACTTAATGTTCTCCTAAAAGAGATTTAAAAAACTATAACCCAATAATGATTATAGTAATGATTACACAACTGTATATTATTTGTAAAAGTTATCAAACTGTACCCTTAAAACTGGTGAATTTTATTTTATGTAAACCATACCACCATAACAGCTGATTAAAAAATTAAATAAAATATAAAGTGCTTAAACCCTTCTCAAAAAAAGAAAAATAGATAATGCAAGTATGACAAAATGTTAACGGTTAAATCTGGGTGGTATACAAGTGTTCACTGTAGTATTTTTTTCAACTTTTCTATAAATTTGAATAATCTTATAAGCTGAGAAAAATAAGTAAAAATTACTTTAATACAAGATATAATTAGATAACAGTCATGTTTTTAGAAGTAACAAATAGATTTCTTGACTGAGATGGTGTTTGACATAGTTAAATAATGAGACCAGTGGCGTTTACTATTAAGAGTGAAGTTTCCAGGTCAATGGAAGGGCTCAAAGGAAACCTGAGATAAAAGTAGGAAATGCTCCAACAACACATTAAAAGGAGCACACACTATGATCAAGTGGGATTTATCTGAGGGATGCAAGGATTCTTCAATATATACAAATCAATCAATGTGATACACCACATTAACAAATTGAAGAATACCATATGATCATCTCGATAGATGTGGAAAAAAGATTTTGACAAAATTCAACACCCATTTATGATTAAAAAAAGCTCTCCAGAAAGTGGGCATAGAGGGAACCTACCTCAACATAATAAGGGCCATATATGACAAACCCACAGCAAACATCACCCTCAACAGAGAAAAATTGAAAGCATTTCCTCTAAGATCACGAACAAGACAAGGATGTCCACGCTCGCCACTTTTATCCAACACACTTTTGGAAGTTCTAACCATGGCAATAAGAGAAGAAAAAGAAATAAAAGGAATCCAAATTGGAAAAGAAGAGTTAAGACTGTCACAGTTTGCAGATGACATGATACTCTACATAGAAAATCCTAAAGATGCTACCAGAAAACTACTAGAGCTCATCAATGAATGTGGTAAAGTTGCAGGACATAAAATTAACACACAAAAATCTCTTGCATTCCTATACACTAACAATGAAAGATCAGAAAGAGAAATAAGGAAACAATCCCAATGACCACTGCATCAAAAAGAATAAAATACCAGAATAAACCTACCTAAGGAGGCAAAAGACCTGTACTCAGAAAACTATAAGATACTGATGAAAGAAATCAAAGATGACACAAACAGATGGACAATATACCATGTTCTTGGATTGGAAGAATCAACATTATCAAAATGACTATACTACCCAAAGCAATCTACAGATTCAGTGTAATCCCTATCAAATTACCAATGGCATTTTTCACAGAATTAGAACCAAAAAATTGTACAATTTGTATGGAAACACAAAAGGCCCTGACTAGCCAAAGAAATCTTGAGAAATAAAAATGGAGCTGGAGGAATCAGGTTCCCTGACTTCAGACTATACTACAAAGCTACAGTCATCAAAACAGCATGGCACTGGCCCCAAACCAGAAATATACAGCAATGGAACAGGATAGAAAGTCCAGAGATAAACCCACACACCTATGGTCAACTAATCTATGACAAAGCAGGCAAGGATATACAATGGTGAAAGGAAAGGCTCTTCAATAAGTGGTGCTGGGAAAACTGGACAGCTACATGTAAAAGAATGAAATTAGAACACTCCCTAAACCATACACAAAAATAAACTCAAAACGGATTAAAGACCTAAATGTAAGGCTAGATACTATAAAACTCTTAGAGGAAAACACAGACAGAACACTCTCTGACATAAATCAAAGCAAGATCTTTTTTGAACAGCCTCCTAGAGTAATGAAAATAAAAATAAACGAATGGGACCTAATGAAACTTAAAAGCTTTTGCACAGCAAAGGAAACCATAAACAAAAAGACAACCTACAGAATGGGAGAAAATATTTGCAAACAACGTGACTGACAAAGTATTAATCTCCAAAATATACAAATAGCTCATGCAGCTCAATAACAAAAAAAAAAAAAACCAATCCAATCAAAAAATGGGCAGAAGATCTAAATAGACATTTCTCCAAAGACAAAGATGGCCAAAAAAGATGAAAAGATGCTCAACATCACTATTAGAGAAATGTACATCAAAACTACAATGAGGTATCATCTCACAATGGTCAGAATGGCCAACATCAAAAACATTTACTGACAGTAAATGCTGGAGAGGGTGTGGAGAAAAGGGAACCCTTCTACACTGTTGGTGGGAATATAAATTGGTACAACCACTATGCAGAATGGTATGGAGGTTCCTTAAAAAAACTAAAAACAGAGCTACCATATGATCCAGCAATCCCACTCCTGGGCATATACCCAGAGAAAACCATAATTCGAAAAGATACATGCACCGCAATGTTCACTGTAGCACTATTTACAATAGGCAGGACACAGAAGCAACCTAAATGTCCATTGACATTTGAATGGATAAAGAAGATGTGGTACATATATACAATGGAATATTACTCAGCCATAAAAAAGAATGAAATAATGCTATTTGCAGCAACATGGATGGACCTAGAGGTTATCATACTAAGTGAAGTAAGTCAGACAGAGAAAGACAAATATCATGATACCGCTTATATGTGGAATCTTAAAAAATGGTACAAATGAACTCATTTACAAAACAGAAATAGAGTCACAGAGGTAGAAAACAATCTTATGGTTACCAGGGATGAAAGAGGGGGAGGAATAAATTGAGAGATTGGGATTGACATATACACACTACTATATATAAAACAGATAACAAATAAGGACGTACTGTATAGCACAGGTGACTCTACTCAATACTCTGTAATGACCTATATGGGAAAAGAATCTAAAAAGAGTGGATATATGTATATGTATAACTGACTCACTTTGCTGTACAGCAGAAACTAACACAACATTGTGAATCAACTATACTCCAATAAAAATTTTTTAAAAAAAGAAGTAGGAAATGCAAAGGGAAAAGTTTCTAAAGAGAAAGGGCAGGAATCAGTGCTGGAATCGGCACTGGAGAAAATTAAGACGGAAATATCACAAAGCTACAGAATGTAACACTTTGTCATCAGTTTAATCTTTGAGATAAGCAACTAAATTATATTATTCTTCCCAACCTTAACCTTACCTCATGGTTTAATATTAAAATTCTTTTTGGTAGTTTAGACAAAAGTCATATTTGATGGAAGCGATATTTACGTCATCAGTCCTCAGGGTCAAATACAGCCCACGCTGTCCCGCCAAGTCTAAGGTCGAGTCTATACAAATTACTAGACAAACCATTTTCCTGTGAATTTGTAAAGCTCAATAGTGGAGCCACCACTGGGATTTCTAGGTACACTGATTTCAGTCATCTTAATAATGGAGTTAATTGACTACAGAAACCCATCGGTTGCCAGGCCATCACCTTTATTACCACAAGGAAAAATGAGTCAATTGAAAAAGGTCGATTTAGTCAGGCCATGTAGATCCTGTTAACTACTTTTCTGGAATTAGACTCTTGTCATCAAATAAGAAAATACAGATGCACTGACTACAATAACAGAGGAGTTCTATTATAACTGTCCTCTTAAATTTAAATGGTAAAGATTCAATACATGCCTAAGTCATTGCCTACAGGTAGGTAACTTGGCTTTGGACTCAGAACTTCATTTCAGAGTTACTTTTTACTTTCAAAACTGATTCAAAGTGGATATGGAGATAGGGAAAAGTCTAATTTTGCCTTCCAAACCTTGTCTTGCAGTATGTCTATGAAGAAACAGAAAAACAATCCATGAATTTTTATCTATTTTTTTCTACCCATTAGGAAAGAGTAAGCCATATAATTTTACTTACTAGCTAAACAAGTTCTATCTGATCTCTGAGTATGTTTTGTCACTTGTAAAACAGAAATAAGATACCTGTAAATCAGGGCTGACCTACATGCTCTGCCTCCCTTAAAGGGCTGAGATAGGTAAAATGAATACTTTGAAGACTGTTTTCAAATCAGACTTTTAAAATATCATTTGCTTAGATTACATTTTAATTTGGTTTATAGCTATCCATATTCCATTGTGCATCATGTAAGAAAAAAATTGGTAGGATTCCATTTTTACTACCTAGTGAAAGTAAGGTTAGACAAAATCATCTATGTAGAACTCCAGCCAAAAACACTTAACATGAATCTAGCGAAACAATTAGTCAAAAACAGATTTGGGGACTTGCTTGGACTTTTCAAAAATGTTAGTGCAATTAAAAAAAAAAAAAAGGCAAGAGAAGGGCACAATTTAGGTAAAAGGGAAACAAAAGACATAGTGATCAGATGCAATCTGTGACCCTTGATGAGGTCTTGGATAAAACAAAAAATAAAAATCAGAAAGAATATTTTGGGAATAACTGGGGCAATTTGCTTTGTATCTTAGATAATATTATTTTATCAACAATAAATTTATTGAGTGTGATAATAATATTATGGTTATGAAAGAAATGTCCTTGTTTTCAGGAGAAACATGCTGACATATTCTAGGAAAGAAATGTTATGCTGTATGCTGCTTACTTTCAAGTGGTTCGGAAAAAAATTTTTTTTAACTATCTAGAGGGAAAGCAAATGTGGCAAAATGTTAATAGCTGAAGAATCTAGGTGATGGGTATCAGGTTTTACTTTTCTATTCTTTCAACTTTTCTGTACATTTGAAATTTTCAAAAGACTATGGGGGGGAATGAACACTGCATAAACAAAACAAAACAATGAAAAAATTGTATCAATTTTCCAATAATAAAATTATACTTTCATTAACCTAATTTTCTAAATGAAAATAAATTCACTATGTTATAATACTGAGGTATATTATTTAAGAGCAACACTAATCTTTCTTATACACAAAACAGACAAATTAAGTGGACTTAATTACATAGCAAAAAGGTCTCACTGAAGGATTTCCTTTGAGTAAAAAGTAGTGTCATTTCTAAAAGCAGGATAGAAACAGATCAAATGTTACTATTGCAAAGATCACAGAAATTAACTAAATCCTTATACACTAGCAGACCAGTATCTACATGTTTTTTCAGGACATATAACTTTACATTTTTCCTCAAAAGATAACTTAAAGGCAAGTAGAACATGTATCTTACAGTTAACAGATGTGATGGCTCATATTTTATCATATACTTCACTTCAACCACTTGGAAGGTAAGCAAAGTAAAAAAACTAAAACGATTAATTGCAGTCCATAGGCAGAAAACATGACATTCTACTCTAGAAATGCCATTTTAAGTCTAGAGTAGGAATGCTATAAAAAGAGGGGGGAAAACCCTCTAATAAACACTAGACTTGGATGATAGATGAAAACAAATTTAAGATTGTGAGATAAATAAGCCTGCCTTAGACTGAAAACTTTTCCTACAGATTTTTGGGTGAAAACTTTCTAACTAAAATTTTATAATTTCCTTTGTATCAAACCAGTATATTTATGTGTATGTGGTATTCTAAACAGAATGTGAGGCTTTCTTGTTCTGGCAGAAGGTTGAACAACTGCCCATTAGCCCCATAAGAAATCAGAAAGTATACTCAGGAATTTCTTTTTATGGGTTCATTTAAGTATTAACTAGAAAGAGCATCATCGTTAACATGAGCTAACAAATTATGTTTTTATAATCTCTTAATTAAATAAATTCCTAAAAAATTTAAATAATGTGTTAATGTGGAGTTACATTCTCTGCTTTAAAATCTATTTGCTAGTATAGATTCCAATTACTATGTTTTCGTAGGAAATATATAGTATTTCCTTTACCAGATAAGCTCTATAAATGGAAAGAAAAATAAGAATATCTTTACGAACTAACCTAGTTTTAGCAGTCCTTCCCTTTTTGTAAATAAGATGACAACAGTGTGAATTGTAATAGAAAAGAACAAACTTCATAAAATGTTATACCTTTATTTTCAAAATAGCATTTTATTTACCTTGTTAATGGACACTACCAAAGCTGGTTCCACTGTACCTTCGATTTCTTCTGGAGTGTAAAAACAATAGAGTTTACCCCCTCTTAAAACACAATACAACCTTCTCCAACTAATCAGACCTTCTACCATTTGCTGAAAAAGAAAAATCAAGAAACTCTCAACTTTAAATCATTATTTATCATCTTAACTCTAAATTCAACAAAATACTTGAATTAGCAAAGTTAGTTTTTTGAAATGTTTTAATGTGATAGTTACCCATTAATTTACTATACAAAAAGTCAATAGCCCAAAGTAAAAAAGTAAGTTTGTATCAGAGAAGAAAGGTGTGGAATTCTCAAAAGCATTAAGCAAAATAGAGGTAATAATTATCACATAACTTTTATATACATAAAATCATAAATCAATGCAGTTTTAGAGAAGCTAGTCTATTAAAAATTAGTGATTGGAATTCCACAGCAATTCACGTAATGACTCAGGAAAAGTATAAAAATAACTGAACATTCAAAATAATTGAATATTCAAAATATTCCCTTACTGTTCTCAGAACACTGGAAAATGTTGACGTCCCTGTAAGAATGCAAATTTTCTTTCCTCTTAATGGAATCTTTTTAAAAAAGCTATTGATTCATTGAAGCCCATAATTAATCATTTACTGAATACAAATAACTATGGTTATAAATAAATTAGGAGTAGGTGGCACAGAGGCAACTTTGGAAGCCCAGAGGCCTAAACTGTGCCAAAAGCTGTCTGCCAGAAAGGCCTTCATGTGAAAGGTGTTGAGCAGTCCTCATCAGTTTCCACAAGGAGTCCTCTGGTACTGATTATCCTGTTACTGCTATTAATGAAGCAGAGGAACCTGGAAGAGGTAGCCCCTTAGCCATCAAAACTGCATCAGACCCCTCCCCTTCCCTACCTTCTCACTCCCAGCTGCACCCTCCCCCCCACATTTGATGTCTAACAAGGAGAAAACTGTCATTTAAGAGAAGACTTTATTTAAAAAAAATATTTCACAATATCAGAATGCCAAACAACTGCCAGGATATTAAGATCAAAATTAGAGCTATAATTGTTGCAGGATATTTAAAGTTCTCTAACCTGCTGATTAAGAAATCCTGCAAACGCATCCTCAGCCATACAAGCTGGTTGGGCGACTAATCGGCAGCACATGTTACCATATAAGGGAAGCCAAAACGAAGACTCTTCTATTTAAATGAGAAAAAAATCAAGTTACAAATATATGTTTATTTAAGGTCATTATTATACATTTTGATTATATTTACAATTTTTTTTGCTTTATATAAGAACATATGTAAAGGTTCATCCTGCTCAAATTACTGTATTCAATGACAAAATCAAATAAAAGAAAGCAGTCAGGACAGGATGATATTAAACTGATAGTTAACAGCATGCTATCTATCACCTGGAGTAGACATGGAACTTTTAGTCTCTTGATCTCTTGTTTGATCTTAAAGTAATTAATCAATGGAGGTAGTTCAGGACATATAAGTAAACTCATGTATTTTTTTTAAAATCCTAATGAAGTGATTTTTGTTTGTCAAATTCTACTTTTTGCTCTGATTTTCATTATTATAATTAGCAAAGTGATGCTCTGAATAAAACACTTCAGGGCACAACTTTATGATAAGAATTTAATAATAACCCTTTGGACCTTTCCCCTTGTCCCTTCCCTTACTGAACAACTCAGGTGTAAGCCATTATGTGGAGTCCACCACAATGGGTATCTGTGCCAGGAGCTGGGCAGGGGGCGGGCGGGAAGCAGTAGTGTGCCGGAGCTGGGTGCTGGGGCCAGTCAGGGTAAGGAGGGTGAGTGGGAGAGCTGCCTGGCATGAGGAATCAGAGCCTGAAGGGGCTGAGGAGGACGGATCACATGGGGAATATAGAACCCAAAAGGGGTCTCTGCTCAGTGGCCGGCCTGGCGTGGGGAGGAGGGGCCCAGGTAGAGTAAGGAGGGTATCTGTGTGCGGTGCTGCCCAAGTGAGGTGTCCGAATCCAGGGAAATTAAGAAGAGTGTGGGGGGCGGTCCAGCCACAGGTGTCAGTTTGAGAGTAGCGAGGGGACCATTCACACATTTGGTGACCCAGAACAGTGTGTCAGAGCCTGGGGAGATGGAAATGCAAGCAGAGGGTCAGCCGGGTATGGGGTGTCAGAGCACAGCAGGCTGAGGACGGTGTTCACATGGGCTGAGGAGGGCAGCCCTGGGGGGGCTGTGTGAGCCTGAGCAAGGTAAGGAGTATCCCTGTGGGGCCAGGGGCAGCCCAGAAGGGGAGTCAGAGCCCCAGCAGGAGAGAGAAGCAGTTATGTGAGAAAGATGGAAAATGGTTGCTTTTAAGGAGACTGACCAAAGAATAAAAAGCATTAAAGATAATAGAAGACAGGTTTCTCACTGTCAGAGAAAGGAATTACAAATGTGCGGAATGAACTCTTTGGTATTGGATTAGAACTAGACATACTGGTGTGAACTCATGGTTTTCAACATACAGAGATTAAGAAATGCATGATATACAGAGCGAAGTGAGTCAGAAAGAGAAAAACAAATACCATATGCTAACATACATATATGGAATCTAAAAAAAAAAAGATGGTTTTGACAAACCTAGGTGCAGGACAGGACTAAAGACGCAGACGTAGAGAATGAACTTGAGGACACGGGGAGGGGGAAGGGTAAGCTGGGATGAAGTGAGAGAGTGAAGTGAGAGACATATACACACTACCAAATGTAAACTAGATGGCTAGTGGGAAGCAGACACATAGCACAGGGAGATCAGCTCGATGCTTTGTGACCACCTAGAGGGGTGGGATAGGGAGGGTGGGAGGGAGACGCAAGAAGCAGGGGATATGGGGATATATGTATATGTATAGCTGATTCACTTTGTTTTATAGCAGAAACTAACACACCATTGTAAAGCAATTATACTCCAATAAAGATGTTAAAAAAAAAAAAAGAACAAATGCATGACAGGACTTCCCTGGTGGCGCAGTGGTTAAGAATCCGCCTGCCGATGCAGGGGACATGGGTTCGAGCCCTGGTCCAGGAAGATCCCACATGCCGCGGAGCAACTAAGCCCGTGCACCACAACTACTGAGCCTGAGCTCTGGAGCCTATAAGCCACAACTACTGAGCCTGCATGCCACAGTTACTGAAGCCCACGCACCTAGAGCCCGTGCTCTGCAACAAGAGAAGCCACCACAATGAAAAGCCTGTGCACTGCAATGAAGACCCAACACAGCCAAAAATAAATAAATAAATAAATAAAATTTTAAAAAGAAATGCATGACAAAATATATATACATGTATGTCCACTGAGAGGGCCTAGGAAAAGTGACACCTAATAGTGACAGTCTAATAGCAATGAATATACCTATAGCTCAGATCATGTCTTCTAAATATTATTTCTATTGAAAAGAACCAGTCTTCCTTGGAGAAACGGATGACTCCAGGACTGGGGCAGGGAAAGTACATGATGAGCCTGAAATATCTTGTTATCCCTTAAGCAAGGGAGTACTCAATGAATGAGGAGGACATCTAAAAAGACACAGAAGCCATCTTGAATGTGCTCCCATTAGCCAAAAAGGAGACAATCTGAATCTTAAACAAGATATTAGCAGATTATAATGCACTGAATAAAACTGTAAAACATGAGTCCATGTTGATATAAATAAATCAATGAATAAGTTGAAAGCCTAATAAATATACTTAGTTTCAAAGTATCCTCCTCCCACACATAAAATATGAATTAATTACAAAGAGGAAAACAAAAAGAGTAACTTAACAGTAGAGAAGCTTAACAGACAGCACCCTAATCAAGTGAACATCATCAGTAATGGGATGAATCAAAAGATGCCACCTGATAGAATGCAATGAGAACGCAGCATCACCTCTGTGATATTTCTGCCAAAGATGCATATCCTGAGTCTCAGCCCAAGAAAACATCAGACGAACCCAAACTGAGGGAACTTCTACAAAATAACTATGATGTTTAAAAATGTCAAGGTTATGAAAGCCAAGGAATGACTGGAGAACTGATCTAAATTGAAAGAAACTAAAGAAGCATGATGATTAAATGCAATGCATGAATCTGCACTGGATCCTTTTGTCATAAGGGACATTATTGGAGTAACATTTGAATGGTGTCTGTATTAGTAGAAATAATAGTAATGTATTAATTCTGACTTGAATAGCTGTAGTGATGTAGCCAGATGTCTTTTAGTAGGAACAGGTATTAACGTATTTGGGAGTAATGAAGCATCAGGTAAGCAACTTGTTCTCATATATGTTTTGGGGAAAAAAATCTTGATATTCAACTTTCAACTGTTCTGTAAGTCTGCAATTGTTTAAAAAAGTTCTTTCAAAAAACATTAAGATAGTCCTTTAATGTAGTGTGCAGGGAGGTATACAACCTTTATAACTGTATGGAAGGAAAGCACTGCATAATTTATTCTGTGTATTGGGGTATAAATAAAAATGCAACATACGGTCCTATGTTCACACTGGACCACATAAAAAATATCTGTAAAGTTTTTTTTTTTTTCTTGCGTTATGCGGGCCTCTCACTGTTGTGGCCTCTCCCATTTGCGGAGCACAGGCTCCGGACGCGCAGGCTCAGCGGCCATGGCTCACGGGCCCAGCCGCTCCGCGGCATGTGGGATCCTCCCGAAACGGGGCACGAACCCGCGTCTCCTGCATCGGCAGGCGGACTCTCAAGCACTGCGCCACCAGGGAAGCCCATCTGTAAAGTTTTCACTGCACCCATGTTGGTAAGTGCATATTAAATGACTAACCATTGGCTATTACTATCATTGACCAAAAGGTCTTAGTAAGTCCAAAAAATAAAACATTTTTTGTAAAAATACAATTATTTAATATATAGAGGCAGTGTAGCCAAGGCTTGACACATCAGTTAAATGAAAAAGACCAGCATAAATGAAGAGCACAAAGTTAACACAAAAACAGTTTTGAAACAATTTACCTGCTCAACATTCTACTAAAGAATAGCATACCACAAATTGTCTGGGACTATTCAACTCTTTGTTAAAGCTGCTGTCTTTTAGAAACAAAGGGTTTGATCTGAGAGAAATAAGTGTATAAATACAATAAAGTCAATGATTTAAAAATGCAGACATAAATAAATAAATGAGAATCTCCTTTTCTAAAATAGGCAGGAAATGAAATAAAAATTCTATAAAAGCATGCATCTACATAATACAATTGAAATCACCCTTGTGATTTATGAGTTTAAAGTTTGAAAGCGAATTTATTTATTTATTTTTGCAGTACGCGGGCCTCTCACTGTTGTGGCCTCTCCCGTTGCGGAGCACAGGCTCCAGACACACAGGCTCAGCGGCCATGGCTCACGGGTCCAGCCGCTCCATGGGATGTGGGATCCTCCCAGACCGGGGCACAAACCCACGTCCCCTGCATCGGCAGGCAGACTCTCAACCACTGCGCCACCAGGGAAGCCCCAAAAGCGAATTTCTTTACGTAGCAAGCCCAGATTTATGAATGGCTTGTTTTTAAGTTAGGATCCACCTCCTAAGGAAACAGAATCATAAATGATTAGTTTTTCAGACCAGTCACAATCAATAATGTATCTGGAACCTAAATACCACATGTAACAGTGTGCTTCTCCAGTAAAATAAGTTCAGATTTCATGGCACACCAAGAAAAATAATTCCTTCCTCACTGCAGACCTTGAAAAGATATACTGGATGTAAAATTCTTTGCTCTAGAGATCATGTGCCACATACACTGCAATCACCTCTTACTTCCTACGTAGGTTTCTCTACAGCTCATGACCACTGTGGAATAAAGCAGTCACAGCTTTTTCTCCCTACTTCTGACAAGAAATACAGCAACTAGGCTATTCACTTAACTTGCCCGAGTATCAATTTCTCATTCTTAAAATACTACCTATTTAGTACTAGGGTTGCTGTGAAATCACATAAGATAATGTGTGCATGACATTTATCGCTCTATCTGGCATGTAAAAGATGCTTCTCATAATTTCATATCCAGGGCACTCTCACTCCCCAAACCATATCCTTTCCATTTCTCAATGCTGCCTTTCTGCCCTTGTGCAACACATTAATCAAAATACTTAATTATTCTTTTCTAACCAAAGGTGGTACTAGGACAAGATGAAATGAAACAGGAAGTGAAAGAGCAGTTTGACTTTTCATTACTTAAAGATTTTATCTAATTCATCTGTAGTTTCAGATGGGGAGCAAAATGGAGTTTAAAAACAACAGCAACAACAAAAACAAAACACAGGCAAGAGAAAGAATCGATAACATCTCAGTTCCATGTGAGTCAATCTTTACAATGTGGTTTCATTGTTTTATAAAAAGTATAAAAATTTCTTGATGACAAATATAAGCCTTAAGATATCATTTTGGCTTTTTCCTTAAACTAGTACAAGTAATAAAGTTGAGTTATAAATTTTAAAAATCTTGTATTTCCTCTTTATTTTATAGTATTTGGTAGACACTGACATAAATTTATTTAGGAAACCCTATTAAACATAGATTTATTAATGAATAAATCTGAGGGTGGCTTTTTTCTGTATAAAATTTTGTTTCTTTTTAATTATAAGCTTTTTTTTTCAAAATATAATTGATTTACAAGATTTTAATTTACACACATTTCTAGAGATATACCTATCACATCAAAAGGGTTAGGCATATAGGTTAGTGTTCTTGAAATTTTTTTCTGTGGAATCTACAAGTTCCAATGTCAACAGGTTTTGGGTATTATTGCTGTAAGCACAGCTCTTTTCACAGTCTTTAACATGCTAGTCTTTATTGTGTTTCTCAAAGAAAGAAGTATACCACATAGTTCCCATGCTTATTTGCTCAGGAGCATTTTATTAAAGGAGAATCTAGTAATATCTTATAGAACACTGAAGACGTGACACTGCTAAAATCGATGATTTCTTTGTGAATTTTATTCCCTTCCACAACCTTTCAGGTGACTTGATTGAAAGAATGGGACCTTCCATCATCAATTCCATTATTCACACATCGATAGTATTTTGAGTCTTTAGGTGCTTTATCAGTAATCATGCCTAACCGGAATGCATAGCAGAAAGAGCACAGCCTTTCCTGGATTACTTGAAGTCTGGCTCGACCACTGGCTAGCTACAGAATCTGGCATGTTACATTCTCTAAGCTGTATTTTACTCATTTGTAAAATATAAATGATAACAAAATGAGGAACTTGTGAAAGCACACAGTTAGCCAGTGCTAGAACTAGAATACGAATCCAAGGCTGATGGCTCCAGTCTCCACTATTAATCACTTCACTGTGATGCTCCCTTATAACTACGTCTCACAGAGACTAAGAATAAAAACTGCTTTAACAGTGTTCATTTATCTATTTATATTTTATTGTGGTATGAACATGTAATAGGAGATATACTCTCTTAACAGATTTTTAGTGTACAATACAGTATAGTTAACAAATGTTATAATGTTGTACAGCAGATCTCTAGAACTTATTCATCTTGTATAACTGAAGCTTTAGATCTGTTTATTAGCAGCTCCTCCTTTCTCCTTCTCCTAGCCCCTAGGAACTGCCATTCGACTCTGCTTCTAACAGTTTGTCTATTTTAGATACCTCATATAAGTGGAATCAGGTAGTATTTGTCCTTCTGTGACTGGCTGTTTCAGTTAGCATAGTGTCCTCAAGGATCATTCATGTTGTCACATATTGCAGAATTTCCTTTTTCAAGGCTGAATAATATTTCAACAAACAATGTCTGGCACATAATAGGCACTCAACATATGGTGATAATATTGGTAATTCTAGAGAACTAACACAAATGGAATTAAAAAAACTTAATTTGCCAAGTTTTCTGATAAAATTGACAATGCTAATACTATTGCAAACTTCAAGTTTTGGGTGATAGGCTTGATTAGATTGTTCAGACCAATCTTCCCACTGAAAACTACTAAAAATGCTGAACCAAATATATTTTAAAACTTTTCCCCAGAGCAACAAAGAGGTAACAAAACTATAATAAACTACCAGTACAAATCTGATAAATGAGAACCAGTGAGTTAAATGAGCACAGAAGCTGTGTTTGTCCTGAGAGCATTTGCCAATCCCAGAAAATCTCAATTTATGACTTAATGATCCTGCAAGACGAGGGAAGCAGAACAGAAATCACAGTCTAGGACCTGAACAATGTAGGCAGATTAATGGGAGGATTCTCCTCATATTAAACTGATATCCCAAAGGAATCACCAACAGGGTAGTGGTGAACCATAAGTAAACCAACCTAACTGCCCAGGATTCCCATTGCCTGGAGGTAGGGATGAAGGGATGCAGAGAAACTCAGACATGGTCTTTGGATAAAGTGAGGCCAGAATGATAGTCTCACCAGGTGCCTGTGAGATGCAAACAGAGACACCGAGCATTAATTTATTCCTCTATGTAGACTTTCAATTACAATGACAAGTACATAAAGATAACTAGACATGCAAGGAATTAAGACATCATGAGTGAGAACCAGTTAAAAAAAAGAGAGAAACTGATCAAGAAAGACTTTATATATCTGAATCATTAGCCATAGACTATAAAACAGCTATGCCTTCTCTTTTAATAAAAACCTAAAAGATAATATTAACAATATATGCAGAGAATAAAAAGTGAAAAGTGGCATAGCAGATTTGAAAAAGTCAAACAGAACTTCTAGAAATAAGAAGTACAATAAGTGAAATGAAGAACTTGGTATACAGATTTATCAGCAGATCAGACAGAGCTGCAAAGAGAATAAAGGAAATAGAAGATAGTGCATTAAAAATCCAGAAAAGCAGCAAAGACAGACAAAAAGATGAGGAGTACATCACAAAGGGTACTAAACACAGAGGATACAGTCAGAAAGACTAACATAGGTTTACTAGGAATGCTACAGGGAGAAAGGCAATAGAATGGATCAGAGGCTGCCTGAATAGACAAGTAAGATTTTGTCCAGAAATAATGAAAGACATCCATCAATTTAATGAAGTTCAAGGATGTCCAAAAGCAGCATAAATAAAATTAAATTCTATACCTATAGCACAGTGAAGCTTCAGAAAACCAGAGAAAATTAAAAGTTACCTTCACAGAAGCAACACACTGACAAATGATTTTTGACAGCCAGTACGAGATGCCAGAAGGTACTGGAATTATATCTTTAATATTCACAAAGTAAAATATTAAAGTTTCTACATCATGTAAAAAATATCTTTCAAGAATGAAGCTAAACAAAGTCATCTTCAGACATACACAAAGAACTAAGAAGTATGATATTAGCAGAACAAACTAAAATAAATTCTAAGGATTACACTTCAAGCAGCAGGAAAATAATACCAGATGTAAGGTATAAGACACAAGCAGTACATGGAAAAATGCAGGCAAATCTAAATAAATATTAAGAGTATAAAATATCTTGTGAAATTTAAAAACCAAACAGAATTATAATATATAACAACAGCACATAGGTCAGAGAAATGGAGTTTATTCTAAAGTCCTTGCAGGATCTGAGAAAAAAGGTAAAATTATCTTTTAATTTTAGACTTAAGTATGATTAATAAAATTTCTAGAGGTAATGTCTAAAAGATGAGAAAAAGAATTATAACTTTAATTAGAACAAGGAAAAACTGAAATGATAAAACTATCAATCCTTAAAGACGCAAGAAAGAGAAAACCACCATGGAACAAGTAAGACAAACAGAAAACACAGAATATGATGGTAGATTTAAACTCAAATACTTAATATCATATAATATGGCTTATAAACTATTTGATACTGAATGTAAAATACTGGTTTGATTTATCTTGGTTTTTAATATACAACCGTCATAGACCAGAGATATCTCTCACTGGCCAATGCTTTTGTCAGTGTTTACACATATATTGACATAACATATACTGATGTAATGAGTGATCCACAGAATCACTCATGCCTACCTTCTGTTGGTAGCAAGCAGAGGATATACGGGAAGGTAGGGCTAAATTAATCTTAAACTTTTTTCTCTAGATGATAATTTGTAGTTATAGTTTATTAAAAAGAAATATATAGCAAGGTGAAGAAGGGAGGTAAGTGATTAGAAGATTTGTAAAACAGCAGGAGCACTCTCCACGCTCCAAGTTTATTTTTACCTATGATGAAAAATATAGAGCAGTGTTGGTAAAGCAGTTTGGAAATATGATTTGGGTTACTTATTCTTTTTCATTTTTTGAAGTATAAGATGTAAAATTATATACTACCTTCCTTATACCTTTTGTTGTAAAGATAGATGGCTCTGTACATTTTTTGTTTCGCACTAAAAAATTACATTCAAAATAGAGAATAGTTCATAAAATATAAATGTACGGTTTAACAAATAATTATGAGATGAATATGTGCATAACCATCTCTGTGTCAAGAAATAAAACATTGGCAACACTACTTCTCCTCAGTTACCTCGCTGTAAGTATGACCCAACTTGTATGGTATTCACTTCCTTGTTTTCTTTATGATTTTACCACCTATGTGTGCTTCCCTAAAAACTATAATTTAGCTCTTACTGGTTTGAACTTGATGTAGATGGAATCATATTATGTCTTCTTAGTGACTTTTTGCTCATCATCAAAATTTTTTTATGTATGTTAAAATTTTTTTGTCAAGTTTTGGAGAAAAACATAAATTTTCCTGTGTAAACACTGACAAAAATATTGGCTAGTGAGAGATAATCGCTGGTCTATGTTGGTTGCATATTAAAAACCAAGATAAATCAAACCAATAAATCAAATGCTTTAAGCCTTAAACTTATACAGTAATGTATGGCAATTATTTCTCAATAAAACTGAAAAAAATACCCAAAACCAAGAGGCATTCTCCCAGGGAACAACATTCTGTGTGGTATGCCATTGTTTATTAAAGAAGTGCATGCATGCATTGCATTCTTGCTACATGTGTATATATTTTTTGTGATAGAGACAAAGAAGGTTTATGAAACATATCACCTGGCCCAATTAATAAAAATTCTCATCAGACTTTACATGGTAATTCTATTTTTAATTTTTTGAAGAATGACCACACTGTTTTCCATAGTGGTTGTACCATTTTACCTTTCCATCAGCAGTGCACAATGATTCCAGTTTGTCCACATCCTGGCCAACACTCGTTACTTTCTGTTTCTTTTTATTTATTTATTTTTAATAATGGCCATCCTAATGGGTGTGAAGTGGTTTCTCACTGTGGTTTTGATTTGTGTTTTCCTAAGGATTAATGATCTTGAGTATCTCTTCATGCTTTTACTGGCTTCCTCAATTTCAAAGTTAAAAATAAGATACATCTTTGACAACTAGAAGAGTGGTAAAGTCACCAATTTCAAGTCAAAGACAAGGATTCAGAATATGCAAAACCTTTCTGTTCTCACCAAGCATGCCTCACAAACAAATCTCTAGCGAACAGTAGAAAGAGAAAAATAAACTTTCTGCTTTTGGGGAAAAGGGACAGACATATTTTGAAGAATCCACAGAGTCACTCGTGCCTACATTATTTAAGCCAATAACCACTTCAGGGGAACACATTAAAATTAGAAATTATTACTGTCACCACACATATATTGACATAACATGTATAATAAGTAAAATATAGACTGTACTTACCATCCCCATTAATAGACAGATTATGGGTCTTGAAGTTATCCTCAGTACTTTCCAAGCTCAGGGTAGTATGAGCTAGCAAACTGTACTTTGCACCACTAATAGTGAGAAAAAAGACACGTTTTAAGTATTTTAGTATATTTTCCACTACATAAAATATTTAGATGTTCAACAACAACAAAATAAACAACCCGATTAAAAAACGGGCAAAGGTCTTAAACAGACATTTCTCCAAAGAAAATATACAAATGGCCAATAAAAACATGAAGGAGATACTCAAGATCATTAATCCTTAGGAAAACACAAATCAAAACCACAATGAGAAACCACTTCACACCCATGAGGATAGCCATTATTAAAATAAATAAATAAAAAGAAACAAAGAGACGAGTGTTGGCCAGGATGTGGTCAGACTGGAACCATTGTGCACTGCTGATGGAAAGGTAAAATGGTACAACCACTATGGAAAACAGTGTGGTCATTCTTCAAAAAATTAAAAATAGAATTACCATGTAAAGCCTGATGAGAATTTTTATTAATTGGGCCAGGTGATATGTTTCATAAACCTTCTTTGTCTCTATCACAAAAAATATATATACATGTAGCAAGAATGCAATGCATGCACGCACTTCTTTAATAAACAATGGCATACCTCACGGAATGTTGTTCCCTGGGAGAACGCCTCTTGGTTTTAGGTATTTTTTTCAGTTTTATTGAGAAATAATTGCCATACATTACTGTATAAGTTTAAGGCTTAAAGCATTTGATTTATTGGTTTGATTTACCTTGGTTTTTAATATACAACCAATATAGACCAGAGATATCTCTCACCAGCCAATGTTTTTTGTCAGTGTTTACACAGGAAAATGTATGTCTCTTTCTCCAAAACTCGACAAAAAAATTTTAACAAAACAATGCACGAGTAGAATTTTAAGTTACATTCTGAATACGACTGGTATAATTCAGACTCCTATGTAGATTACTGGGAAAGTCCACTAAGTATCAACAAATCTCCACTGTTTCTAGAGCTAAGAGGCACTAGCCTCATTCTCAGTGTGGGCCATTCTCTGCTATTTTCACTTATCCTGAACAAATTTCTGTAGTGCCTTCCATAATTAGCTCTTATTTTTCCCTACTGTTACATAAAAAGTGCCCCCCCAAAGTGGAGGAAGTATTTTAAAAAACTGTGGAGAAAGAATAGGAGCAATTGAGAACAGCAATTAGAATGAAGAGTAAATATTACTACACACAAAACTGCCTATTAACAATCATATGAGTTGTTTGGTGATCAGGGCACAATGTGTTAAACATGATCTCAACATGATAATTTGTCAACTGATACATAGGTTTTATGCAATTACATTACAATTGTTCCTACTTAAAATAATGGTAAATAGACTCCCTATCAGCATTTTAGTGCAAAACGTGTTATTTTCAGGAACAGATTATTGACAGTAAGTGGATAAGTGATGCTGCGTGTATCTGACAACAAGACGGCCGTGTGGCTGGAGTACAGTGAGGGAGAGTGAGACAAGATGTCTAAAAGGTAAGAAGGGGCAGACACTCTACACTGCAGTAGGGCATGCCCTGTAGAGCATGATAAGCACCCTGGATTTTATTCTGAGTGAGATGGGAAGCAAGTGGTAGATTACGCTATGATATGACTTGTATTTTTAAATGATCCCTCTGGCTGCCATGTTGAGAACAGACCACAGAGGCCAAGATCGAAAATGGTAATGCCAACTAGAAAGCTACTGCACCTCACCAGTCCAGAGCTGATGCAGGCCTGGAACAGGGTGGTAGTTGATGGGGTGGTGAGAAGTGCTAAGATTCCTGATATAGTCTTAAAGTTGACCCAATGTGGTCATGGGATGTAAAAGAAAGGACAGAGTCAAGGACAACTCCAAGGCTTTTGGCCTGAGCAACTAGAAAAAGCGAATTGTCATTAACTGCAAGGAGGCTGACTGAGAGAACGGATATGGGAAGTAAGAATTTAGTTTTGAACAGATGAAGTTTGAGAATGGGTTGTAGGGTGGGCAGGTGGATATATGAATCTGCATTTAGGAGAGGAAAAACTATTCAAGAAATTAAATTTGGGAGTTAACAGTATATAGATGAAAATCAATGAAAGTTAGTTAAATAAAATGTGCGAACTGAATACTGGGACACAAGTACTCCATCATTTCAGATTAAGCTGAAGAGCAATGAACAAAGGAGACAGGCAAGCAACTGTCACTGAGGCAGAAGAGAAACCCCGAAAGTGGTATCCTGGAAGCCAAGTTCAAAAAGTGTTTCAGGAGAGTGATCAGTTGTGTTGAATAATGCTGAAAGGTCCAGGAGGAATAATGATAAATGACCATGGTATCTGGCAACATGTAGATCACTGCTGACCTTGACAAGAGCAGTTTCTGAACGATGGATAAAACGTGACTGAAATGGTTCAAGAGAGAATGGGAGGACAAAAAGTGGAGATAGAGAATATAAAAAACTTTTCTGTAAAGGATAGCTGTTAAATGGGGCAGAGGAAATGTGAGGTATTTCAGCATGTTTGTATGTTTTTGGAAATGATGCAGGAGAATAAAAACTGAAGATGTAGTAGAAGTGGGGGACATGTACAGGAGCCTACTTCTGTGTACTTGAGAAGATGGGATTAGTGTACAGGTAGGTGGCCTCAGATGGAGCAAAGGCAGTTACAAGGAAGGAAAGCATTAAATAAAAATACAGATGCAGGTAGGCTGATAGATTTGGTTGAGGGAGGATATGCAAGTTCTCTTCTGATTACTTCAGCAGCATCAATGATAAAGGAAATGAAGTCATCAGCTTTGAATAAGGAGTGGAGAGGAGTGGGTATTGGAGGTTTCATAAGAGAGAGTGACACAATGTGAAATACTCTGACGAGAGGTAAAGTGGAGGGCTATGGACACTTAGTAGGACTGCACATACTGGAACTCACTTAAGGTTAGTGATCCCTCTAAAGTGAGGCCAGTCAGTATGACTGTTTTCTCCAGGTTCCTCATCTATTCCTCGTGAGTGCAGGTGCAGAAGAGCTAAAGGCAGGATTTAACCAAGGTTGAAGTTTTTCCAAGGTAAGTATATGACAAAAGGAGAGAAATGCTAGGAAAGAACAAAATGGTAAATCATAGAACTTTAGCTAAGTTGGAGTCAGAGTACTGAAAGGAGAAAGCTGGAAACGTGGGAGGTGGTAGATAGTGTGGGACACTACTACAGAGACCAGACAAGACCTAGGGTACAATTGCGGGATGGATGGCTAAAATAGGCACGAGAACAAGATCACTGGAGGCAAAGAGGTTGTCAAACTTAGAGGTCAAGGTATTAGATGGACAGTCTATATGTATTTTAAATCCAACAAGAAAAATACCTGAAATAGTGAGAGGCAGAGACTGGGAGAGAAAGAGAATGAAGATACTTTGTGTTTTATTTTTAGGAGTGATGTAATTTATTCTCACTGACCACGAAAAACATTAGAGTATGCGTCACTTCAGGAATAGCATCATTTCCATACACAGTGCAGTACGAAATACTGCTTTTAGTGCATACGGGAAGTAGCTATGTTACAGGCTGTGCATTTGCACTGAGTGCGCTGGAGAGGTGACAACCTGTGTGACAAAAGAGGCTAAAATTATGTGATGACCCAAGTATATGTTTAATTTTTTTCTCAGGCCTTAAAGAGTAATTGTACCTAAGACACATTTTCCTCAACTATTTTAAGGTAAACATGTAATACATTTGCCTCTATTTCCAATGAATTACACATCTTAAAATAACAATACAAAAAACATTATTGATAACCTCCCCTAAGAATAAGCTATGAGAGAGACAGTTGATTGTGGTCATTAAAATGATCATGTGAAGACTCTGTAATAACTCAAGAAGAAAATGTGTGTGTGTGTATATATGCATGTATATGAATGTGTAGTATAATTATGAATATCTATCCCCAAGGCTAGGAATTTTAAAACCTGGAGGAAAAATATCAGTTCAAAATTATAAAACATATTTGATTTAGGGTGAACTATGAATACATTTTTTTCTCTTCTAGATTCTATTTCTCAAGTTTATATTACTTTTGTAGTGAAATAATAAATGCCGTAGGATTTGTGAAGTGGTAGTAGGATGAAAACCTCCCCCCAAAATCAGAGACATGCAAAGCTTTGTAATACTACATCTACCTATGTGCAGTTTAAGGCACTTTAACATGCAATATCTTTAACAGTTCACAATAACTACTTAAGGTAGGCAGGGCAGATATTTCGGTCCATATTTGCAAATCATGAAAGTGAAGTTCAGAGAATGTAATTGACTTGCCTATAACTAGCAAGTGGTACACTGGAAACAAACTCCCACTATACTTTACTTACTACCTTCATACTTCCTTAAGAATTTTGAGTGCAGGAAACATGACTTACTAACGTTTAAATCCAAAGTACCACGTGATATAACTGCTGAATTATAATTTCTAAGATGATTAAATGAATGAATAAACAAAATTATACCCAATAGGTGAGTAATTCCTTAGTTATATTTGAACACTGCATTATCTTTCACACTACCAAACCATTAACACCACTGTTCCTCAGAAAATGAATAATCCACTTATTCTGAACAAGGATATTTGTTTTGTAACTTCAATTTAATTTAAAATGTAGTATAGTGGCTTATTATTTTAATACACATTTTTGTCCAGTAAATAATCACTCTCAATTTTACTAGTTTTCACAATTGTTTAAAATTACAATTTATACAATAAAGAATAATGTACTAAATGGTTCTCAAGGAGCATAAAATAGTTAATTCAGCTATTAGAAACACTGGGAAAATCTAGCTACAGGAATTTCAGTAAGCTAAATTCCACAAATAAAATGAGTAAATGAATCACACCAGGGAGCATGCTAAAAATTACCAAAAATGTTCACTGTCTTCTTTCAGATCAAACAATACTTTATGATGATATTTCAAGTTACTTCATTTTTAAACCATGACTAATTACAATGCCAAGGCTTCCAAAATCAACAATGATCTCAGTTTTAAAACATTCTTGTCAGGATAACGTTTTCTTACTAAAACATTACTCTCATTCTTTTTAGCCAACCCTAATATTGAGTTCCCAAAAGTTTAATCAGCTACATTTTTTTTAAAAACAAATAGGCCAATTGTTGTAACATTTGATTGAGCGGGGGTTCCAAAAATGTTATGAAAAAATAAATGACTACCTTAAACGGCAGTCTGAAAAAAATGCACTCTTTTGTCAGGAAGAACAGCTATATTTGGGCACATGCCATATTATTAGAGAAGATATACTGTGCCCATTTTGGTTAAAAATTAAAAGCTATATTAGGAATCTTCTCATTGAACTAGATCACTATTAAAGAAATAAAAATTGATCCTCTTATGCATTTTGTTTACTAATGCTATTCTCAAACTCCTATCAGGGTGCTGAAGTGGTCACTTAAGGAAGTATCAGGTAAGAGTAGTCCTGGGCTATGAGTTTAACCTAGTATACTTGGCATACACACCAGAAGCTCAAAAGAATGCTGGTATTAGAAGAATATAATTTGGTGAAATGTTATAAAAGGTTTTACCCTATCTTTTGATCAGCTTTAATGGTATAAATAAGCAAATGGCATGCAAGTTTCATGGGAAATGTGGATAAAGAAAATTGGTGTTTGGATTCAGGAATAAACCAAAGAGAATGACAAATCTGAACGGGAGAATGAACACTTCAAGACAAATATGTCAGTGCCAATTACAAAGAGCTTAATAGCAATAATGTTATTCTCAAATACACCTCTAGGCTTTGAAGAGGAGTATAGGTTAAACACAAGTTCCAACATCACTTAGAGTATCTTCTATGAAATGATAAACATTCGTTTTTCAATTTTAAAATATCTGTCTACATTTTATAATCTTATGAAGGTTTCTAAACTGAAGTGCTTCAGCATGAATTTGAAAAAAAAGTTCAGAAAAAGCACTGGTCTCAGAACAGTAAAAATAGTAACAATAATAGTAACACCTACATTTATTAAATGCTTACTACATACCAAGCTCATGAATTACCTTTTTGAGTCTCATAATAATCCAATGGCATTAGATATTATTATTATTCCCATTTTACAGAGGGAAAAATAAAAACCCAGAGTAAATTTATCTGTCTGGGTCACACAAATAATAAATGACAGGATAGAAAAATCAAGTATTCCCTGCCAAACAATGAAATTTTAAACTGTTTGAGAAGCCCAGTCATTGTTTTTACATGCTTGAAAGGTATATGAAACCCTAAAATGTCTCTAAGGAGCCTTCTAAAAATAGATGATTATGTCTAAGCATCCTTACCTTTCATGAGAAAACTGAGGCCCAGGAAATAATGTAACTTGTTCAGGACACTACTGGTCCTGTTTGTTTTCTTTTTTTAACATCTTTATTGAAGTATAATTGCTTTATAATGGTGTGTTAGTTTCTGCTTTATAACAAAGTGAATCAGCTATACATATACATATATCCCCATATCACCTCCCTCTTGTGTCCCCCCCCCACTCTCCCTATCCCACCCCTCTAGGTGGTCACAAAGCACCAAGCTGATCTCCCTGTGCTACGTGGCTGCTTCCCACTAGCTATCTAGTTTACATTTGGTAGTGTATATATGTCGATGCCACTCTCTCACTTCGTCCCAGCTTACCCTTCGCCCTCCCCGTGTCCTCAAGTCCATTCTCTACATCTGCATCTTTATTCCTGTTCTGCCCCTAGGTTCTTCAGAACCAATTTTTTTTTTTCCATATATATATGTGTTAGCATACGGTATTTATTTTTCTCTTTCTGACTTACTTCACTCTGTA
>NW_006771471.1:1551259-1551455 GCF_000442215.2 Lipotes vexillifer | reverse complement strand
CACTTAGGTTGTTTCCATCTCCGGGCTATTGTAAATAGAGCTGCAATGAACATGGTGGTACATGACTCTTTTTGAATTATGGTTTTCTTAGGGTATATGCCCAATAGTGGGATTGCTGGGTCATATGGTAGTTCTATGTTTAGTTTTTTAAGGAACCTCCATACTGTTCTCCATAGTGGCTGTTATCAATTTACAT
>NW_006771471.1:1517188-1551139 GCF_000442215.2 Lipotes vexillifer | reverse complement strand
TAATGATTAATGATGTTGAGCATTCTTTCATGTGTTTGTTGGCAGTCTGTATATCTTCTTTGGAGAAATGTCTATTTAGGTCTTCTGCCCATTTTTGGATTGGGTTGTTTGTTTTTTTTTGATATTGAGCTGCATGAGCTGCTTGTAAATTCTGTAGATTAATCCTTTGTCAGTTGCTTCATTTGCAAATATTTTCTCCCATTCTGAGGGTTATCTTTTCATCTTGTTTATGTTTTCCTTTGCTGTGCAAAAGCTTTTAAGTTTCTTTAGGTCCCATTTGTTTATTGTTGTTTTTGTTTCCATTTCTCTAGGAGGTGGGTCAAAAAGGATCTTGCTGTGATTTATGTCATAGAGTGTTCTGCCTATGTTGGTCCTGGTTTTTTTTTTTTTTAAATAAAGAATTTTGCTGCTTAAAAATGTTTTTAAACTACTAATTTGGTGATTGTCTCTCTCAGTTCTAAAATCTATGCTTCAAACTAGAAATACAATTGTTCATTCAATCATCAAAAAGACAGAGTTCCATTACCTTAGAGTTGAATTAAAGCATTTTCCAGCAAATACTTGATATCATCTTAATCTAGAAAAGTTTTAAGACGGCCTTAATTTTAAAGGAAGAAAATGAAAGGGTCTCCCTTCCTCCTTTTTAACAACATTTATATTAGCAAAGATTTACATCTTCTATGCCTTCTTTTTTTCAGTGGATGGGACCCATTCAACAATCATGAAATCAATTTAATGATTCATAAACGGAATTAAAAGAAACTGAAAATAACTAGAATAAAAAAAGTCAAGTGACTATACTATAAATAGCAAGGGCTAAGTATTGCTTCACGAAATCCGTCTGCTTATGTTACTGTGCGTTCAGTAATAATGTAAAATGTATTTCTTACTGTGGATCTCAATCAAAATAAACTGAAAGCCACAATGCTAGAGTCCCAAGTCACTTTCACATGTAATATATCTGATATGAAAAGAGTTACTTAGTTACATTTTGATGATTGATATTTCCAGGATCTACACCTAAAATATTTTGCTTTTTGTAATTACAGTAAAATTACTTACATACTAAAGAGCCAACCCTACCAAGACATGCAAAGAAATTCTAGGAATGCAGCCTGTACAACAGTTTTCCCAAGAAACATAAAGATAAAAATACTTGTAAAGAAGCAAACACAATGTTTAAAGAAAGTATCTGAGAGAAACCAGGGCTCCTTGAAGAGATGGTGATTCCAACTGTGGGCAGAAAAACAAAAAATGAACATGGAACATGTTCCCTGGCCAGAAAGCAAAGAAGCTAATCAGAGATTAGGTTGTGTCAAAAGGACGCAGAGTCAGCTTAAAGGTTTCCCACTGATCAAAGATGGGACAAACTGGCTTCAAAGAGAATAACTGTAATAGATTGAAACACAAATATATAAAAATACAAGGGTTCAAATAAAACAAAACATTGATCACCTCCATGGTAGAACATCAACTTATTATTCTAAAATGAAGGAACCAAGTATTTTTTTCCTCCTTCTCCTCCACCAATTTTTTTGCATTTATATCCAGAGAGTTAACAAAAGAAAGTTCTTCTCTGAGAGAATTCTAGGTTTAAAAATAAATGCAGAACTTCCCTGGTGGCGCAGTGGTTAAGAATCCGCCTGCCAATGCAGGAGACATGGGTTAGAGCCCTGGTCCGGGAAGATCCCACATGCCATGGAGCAGCTAAGCCCACACGCCACAACTACTGAGCCTGTGCTCTAGAGCCCACAAGCCACAACTACTGAAGCGTGTGCGCGCATCGAGAGCCCATGCTCTGCAACAAGAGAAGCCACCGCAATGAGAAGCCTGTGCACCGCAACGAAGAGTAGCCCCTGCTCTCTGCAACTAGAGAAAGCCCGTGCGCAACAACAAAGACCCAGCACAGCCAAAAATAAATAAATAAATAATTTTTTTAAAAAAAGAGAGAAAAGAATCAAGATAAAATATAAATAAGTAAATAAATAAAGGACAAATTTAGAAAGTCACCAAATTATAACCCCTAATGAAATAATGAATGACCTGCAATAGCTGCTAACACCATTAGATAAGAGATTGATCGGGAACTTTATAATGGATGGATCAGGCCGACAACACCTGAACCCACTGGTCAGTTTTAACATGAGTAAAAGTGAGACAAGACCTCCAAATGGGATACAGTAGAAAGTACATTGTCCTAAAAGAGAACCTGAAACTAATCAGTCCTCTAGATCTGACTACAAGTTGTAGGAAACACAGGGGATAGAAAAAGATGTTTAAAAAGACCACAAAGATGTAATCAGATAAATTCAAAATATGGGAAATCTATAAGATCTGGCTTCTTCAATAAATAATGGCAAGGAAAAAAGTAGATGGGACATTGTTAAAGATTAAAAGAAACTTAAAAGACTCACCTAAATGCAATGTTGTAGACCTTGTTTGCATCTTGACTTGCACAGATCAGAAGAGAACTTCCTCAGAATTGGGGCAATTTGAACACAGACTGGACATCAGATGATATTCAGAACTTATTTTTTATTTTGTTAGATGTGATAATGGTAATGTGGTTTTGTTATAAAGAAATAAAATATTTTTTAAAATCTTTAAGACTAATGCATGACATATGCAGAAATCCAATTAGTAGACTGATATGTAGCAAACAACTTAAAATGTAGATAGTCCCTTTTCAAGAAAAATAATTCATCTTTCTGCTAGATACTGGAATTCCAAATCACTAAAAGCACACTGTCACCCAACTTTCTACTTTCTTTTTTTAAACTAATTAATTAATTTATTTTTGGCTGTGTTGGGTCTTTGTTGCTGCACGTGGGCTTTCTCTAGTTGTGGCGAGCCGGGGCTACTCTTTGTTGCGGTGCGTGGGCTTCTCACTACGGTGGCTTCTCTTGCTTCAGAGCACAGGGTCTAGGTGTGCAGGCTTCAGTAGTTTTGGCTTGTGGGCTCTAAAGCGCAGGCTCAGTAATTATGGCACACGGGCTTAGTTGCTCCGCGGCATGTGGGATCTTCCCGGGACCCGAGCTCGAACCCGTGTCTCCTGCATTGGCAGGCATTCTTAACCACTGTGCCACCAGGGAAGCCCCAACTTTCTACTTTCAAAGGAAGGTATTAAGGATAACTCAGCTGAGTAAATGTCAGACAACCAAGTTATATTCCTGCCTCAGGATGTTTTTTCCCATTTAAAATGTAAAGATATTCTCCATATACAATACTTTAAAATGTCACAAATACATAATTATACTGTATCGCTGTAAATATTGTATTAGAAAACTTACTAAATAGCAGAACTGAAGGACAAGCACATTTCATGATCTTCTTGAAGCACTGAACTTATTTTCTTCCCTGTAGCTTTGCTTATAGATGTCTTCAGTTTCCTAGCTAATTTTTTTGGTGTGTTGGTTATAGAAGACTCTTCTGTACAGCAACTATATACTTCCACCTTTATCTGAAAGTCTGGCCCTGCTTCATTACTAAAAACAAGGACAATCATAATGTTAGAAATTTAACTCAGCAGAAAATAAAATAACATCCTGTGATGTTTTCATAACATTTAAAAGCAGCATTTGGGACAGGTTTATGTTAATATATGTTAATGAGACAGAATATCCCAGTGTTTATTTAGTATCTAAATGACCTGAGAGAGTCACTGCAACTTCTAGAGCTACCAGCTTCTAAAGTAGGGCAATCTTAACTCAATTTAACCAATATTTACAGGCAAATTATTTAAAGGAAAAGAATAAAATGCCCTGGTCATTTTGTTGCCAATGCTATTTCTCCTTTTCATTCCTATAATATAGCTATTTTTAAGGTATTTACATTACATGTATGATTTCCTGAAATCACGATTCCTCCAAAGGAAAAAGATTTGAAAACAAAGAACACAAAGAAAATTAAAAGAGACAAAAGCTTTCTTCTGCTGAAACCTTTAGTTTTCATGCCTTTTTCATAAAGAGTCACACAGTCCACTCAACACCGTGCCCCTCCTCCCCGCTCCACCTTTGTACCTAATAACTGTGAAATAACATTTCACTATTTAGTTGTACAGGAGAAAACAAACAAAAAAATGAATATAAAGAGATATATTTCAAGGCATGAACTCCTTGAGGGGGAGTGATATCTTGGTAATCTTTGTATTCTTAATCTAGCATAAAAGATATTCAGTATGTATTTATTAAACCAATATGCAGAAAATCTGCAATGCCAAGATTGGCTTTGCTCTTTCTCAGACACAGTGAACTATCTTTACTATAAACAATTGTGGTGATGTTACTAACAGTAAAATATACTTCAAATAGCAAAGGAGGTCCAACAGCAGTAGATGTTGTCTGTAGAGGACAATCCATCAGCCTCAGAGATTTTAAAAACGCAGCATAGACTTTTTAAGATTTAAATAGCCAAACTATAGTTTGAATAAATCCAAGGAATAACTTCCAAATATTTTTATAGTTTATTATTTGGCAACTGAAACATACAGTATTCCTGGTAATGACTAACAAATGTCAATATTTAGAGAAAAACCAGAGATTCATAAATATTGAATACTTACTAAAACAATCATAACAAAAAGCACATTTTAAAATAACATTTAGAACATCTGTGAGCAGTTATTTTTAGAACAATTTAAAATATTTACAGAATTAAAAAAAAATTATAAATCATGCGTTGTCTTCCCAAGTAACTTGCATTGTTCTTTCTGTGAAAAAAATTATGATTTTTGTCTTTGTGGTAAAAACAAACAATAGCAAAGTGATGTGAAGAAAGGAGTCCATTAACAGGATGATTTTTGCAGGAAAAGATGCACTAGTAATAGTTGATAATGGAAATAAGTATATTTAGATAAATAATAAATATTTATTTTTAAGTCTCAATTATGTAAACATTTGGCAATATTTGGGGCATCCTACATAAATTTCTTTGGTGCAATAGAGCTTATAAGATGGCCTGCACTACTGCTGATAACTCAGAAAAATGTATTATATTTTTCTGTGCTGTACAATTCCTTATGGGACACTGAACCAAAGCCACAAAACATGGTTTGCAATCGTTTTTTTAATGCTACATGAGTGGCAAAACTAGTACTTTCAATCTCAACTGTATATAGCTCCATAGCTAAAGATGGAAAAAACATGTGTATTGATTTTAATAGTTAAGTAGTTATTAATATTTGGATGCAAAGATACTGTCTTTGAAACCCTGTAAAAAATACAAATCACATACTGATTTAGGCCAATAGAAAAAAAGGCCAGGAAAAACTTATGTTAGTTAAAAATGATTTCTATGGCTACCTGAGGAGTTCTTTCTGGTTCTATATTATGACTACAATAAAATGAGCCTGTAAAAGAGCAGGGGCAATAAAAACAGCCCTGAGGATCACCCAACTTTTTATTGTTTTGGAGTGAAAACATGAAAGAAGTGCACCATAAGAAAAAGAACATCTCAAAATTTTACCAAAGTACTTTGCCTATGGTACATATTTCAGAACTATCTCATAAAGTTGTTATACTATTTTGGTATTTCTGTAACCAGATCTCCTATATGAGATGTAAGAACCTCTTTTATGCCCAAATTCACTCTACATAAAATAATGTTACAATGAGATTCCATTGTATTCATAGTGTTACTACTAATATTACATGATTTCCACTTTATTTTACACTGGAAAAATCTCAAATGCAGAGATGGGCTTATTTTGAATAATGCAATGTTCAAAATCAATTTAAACATTTAAAGATTTTAATGCTTCAAAAATAATCCAATAAATTTGCCTTCCTTTGAAAAAGGTAGAATTTTAGATTCTTTTCATTCAATGAAGATTAAAAGATACTTACAATATGGTCACATTTTCAAAACATATATCTGTGATTGTTTTATCCACAATCACCATGTCAGTATCAAAAACCTCAGCTCCCATTTTGAATAAACAAAAAATGGCATAGCGCTGTGATCCTAGAGAAGAAAAACAACATAACACAATGATTCATGTGATGAATCATGCCTATATTATGTTAAAATCTGCTTGAAAATGAAAATAATTAGCCTAAATATTTGCTAATAGATTCTTATTTTCATACACTGTACACTGTAATCCTTTAACTTTTTATAGAGACTGTTTTGCCAATATATATTAATAGCTTGCCCAACTAAAGCACAACAATTAAAGTAGGGAGTATCAAAAAATAAAGTTAAAAATATAGGCCTCTCAGCAGCCTAAAGTACCCACCAAACTCACAAATTTTATTCCTAGAAAACTCTTTAAGCTTTAATTAATAGCAAACTTATTATTTTATGTATATAACTATTACCCCTGTCATTTGGTTTCCAAGTATATTTTAAGAAAAATAAGTTTTCTATTATGAGAGGTTAGGAGCAAGCACATTAACAGCAAAACATTTTCCACCAAACTGAAAGGGAGGAAACCACAAAAACAATAAAAAGTAGACATGTGAACACAAAAACCATAGCTGCTGGGCCTTCTAATTTGATGATGTTTTTAAAAAGTATTAGGTGATTAAAGGACTGAAACCTCATTACTGAGAAAATGTACCTCTTCAGAAAAACTTAACTCTCTACTGTAATCAGAAAGATGTACTTAATACCTGCATGTATTCCTTTGTAAAGTAATTTATATTTCCTAATTGAATAACAAATATACTAACCTGATTTTGGATTTTTCATATAAAACTAATTGTGCTCAGTGTGATTCAGTTTTTAAAGTATGAGGAACAAAGCTATCACAATAGACAAGAAAGATAAAGGATTATCATATCTTTTCTGCTTTGCCTCTAACAGCTAGAAATCATTTGAGGTTAATTTCCATGACCCACAATGCATGGATTTGTTAAGACTGTATGAAGCCATAAAATGCTGAAGGGGAAAACAATCAAATCAAGCTAAAAATCTTTTCCTCTTACATCCTGTTAAATAATCTGAAGTAAGAAAACAAGGCAGAAAGATCTCCAAGATCTCTGGTCAAATAATGTTGCCTTTACCATGACTCAAACATTTCCTTTTATTGCACAATTCCCTTCTCTATTACCTGTTACTCACCATCCTTGCATAGGTTCCTATCAACAAGATTCTGCTTATTCTGTCAAATGACATCCATTTATTTCAGTGGAGAAGCAGTTTTTTCTCCTAATAAACTCAAATTTACTACATATTACAGAAAATATCTCAATTACAATTAAAATCATACATACGTTCTTTATTGCTGAAGTGATCAGAGTCTTTCCACATTAGTGGTATACGAATATCTATAGAGGAGGGGGAAAAGAAATGACAAGTAATAATTTTGGTAAATTTCATTTCTTAGAGTGAAATAAACCTCTGAATTCCACAATGGATTCTGACCATTAAAGCCAATATTTATTTATTATTTAAATATTCAAACACAATAATGTTTTCTCTTAAAAACAGCTTAGACTAGGAATATAAAATCTGTTATATTTATTTTACTAAAAAACCCCGCCAACTACTACTCAAGAAATTAACTGATTGAGAAAGGTCTGTAATAAGCTTATGCCATAAAATTTTCTCTTCATGATTTATGTTTTTGAAATAGGTGAAATTTGGGTAACCTAGTGTTCAATTTCTATTTTGGGTAAGCAGTAGCAGCAAATGTAGTTAAATATATTTCAAAATCATAGAATAGTAGAGGTAGAAATGACTTTAGAACTTTTGTCCACTATGCAAACTTTAAAGATGAAGAAAATTAAGCTGTCTAAGATTGACTTGTCTAAGATCATTGGTTTCTGGGAGAGACCCAGCTCTCAACAAACAAATCCAAGATCTCTCCATTAAGAAGATTTAACTTGTCTACAAAAGAATTTGCAGATCTTTGTATATTCATGTTACAAACTGTAGCATTTTCCTTAAGAAAACTAAAAAGAGGAATGTATTACTTCTTTCAGGCCAAGAAAAGGGTGTACGTTCTAAAAGTGAGCTAAACATATTTCTCTCATTCACACATTCTTCAAACTCCAAAGTGACTGTGTTAACAATCTTTATTCCGGAAATTAATCTAGAGCTTTGACACAGTCAAAATTTTGCCTTCCTAGTTTTCTCCATTCTTCCCTTTACTTTTAATACTAGGTTAACATTATGTATTAACAGTTTTTCTCTGACATTCTTATGCTATCTGCATAGTTTCAAAGTTAGGGAATTAAGGTATTACCAAATAGGTTAAGATGTGTGATTACAGCATAACACAGCACAGTAGAAATCTCAATGATAACGTGAAGTTAGTTTTAATTTTTAATTTTGTACTCGGTACAAAAACAATATCGAACCTTTCTGGAAAATTTCTGTTTAAGACATTTCCTTATTACACTTAGGAAGTTTATTTGCATATTTTTCATACCTATTAATTATGCCACTTTCAAATAATTATAAATCTTTCTGAACATAAGCTATTTGGCTACCTTTATGATGTGCTTCACTTTTAGATCCCATGATCTTTTGTCTACATTTTTATTTGTTTAGAATTCTAAGGTTCTTAGTGACTATTTCCAATTTCCTTTCTAGAACATCTTTGTATTACTCCATCCCTACTCTGCCCAACCAGGTAGAAAGCTTGGCTAAACACTTTACATACATTTCATCCAACAATAATTTTTAAAATATATTTACTAATTTATGGTTGTGTTTTCATTGTCATTTGTCTCAAAGTATTTTTTAATTCCCTCTTCGATTTCATCACTGACCCATTGGTTTTTTAGTACCATGTTGTTTAGCCTCCATGTAATTGTCTTTTGTTTCTCTTTGTGTGGTTTATTTGCAGTTTCATGCCATGGTACATGGAAAAGATGCTTGAAAAACTTTCTATCCTCTTAAATTTGCTGAGGCTTGTTTTGTGTCCTAGTATGTGGGTCTATCCTAGAGAGTGTTCCATGTGCACTTGAAAAGAATGTATATTCTGGAGTTTTGGGATATAATGTCCTCAAAATATCAATTAAGTTTAAATGACTGTAAAAACACAACCATTCAAAATCTGTGGCATGCAGCAAAGGCAGTCCTGAGATGGAAGTTCATAGCAATACAGGCCTTCCTCAAAAAACAAGAAAAATCTCAAATAAATAACCTAACCTACCACCTGAAAGAATTAGAAAAAAAAAGAACAAACTAAACCTAAAGTCAGCAGAAGGAAGAAAACAATAAAGATCAAAGAGGAAATAAATAAAATAGAGATTTAAAAACTATAAAAAAAAAAAAACAATAAAAACAAGAGCTGGTTTTTTGAAAGGGTAAACAAAATGGACAAACCTCTAGTCAGGCTCACCAAGAAGAGAGAGGACCCAAATAAACAAAATAAGAAATGAAAGAGAAGTAAGAATGGATACTTCAGAAATACAAAAAACCATAAGAGAACACTATGAACAATTATATGCCAACAAACTGAACAACCTAGAAGAAATGGACAAGTTTCTAAAAACATACAGCCCACCAAAATTGAATCAAGAATCAAGAAGAAATGGATAATTTGAACAGACTAATCACTAGAAGTGAAATAGAATCTCCAAAAAAAAACCAAAACAAAACCAAAAACTCCAGGGGCTTCCCTGGTGGTGCAGTGGTTGAGAATCCACCTGCCAACGCAGGGGACGTGGGTTCAAGCCCTGGTCCTGGAAGATCCAACATGCTGCGGAGCAACTAAGCCCGTGCACCACAACTACTGAACCTGTGCTCTAGAGCCCACAAGCCACAACTACTGAGCCCGTGTGCCACAACTACTGAAGCCCACACGCCTAGAGCCTGTGTTCTGTGACGAGAAGCCACCACAATGAGAAGCCCATGCACCGCAATGAAGAATAGCTCCTGTTCGCCTCAACTAGAGAAAGCCCACGCCCAGCAACGAAGACCCAACACAGCCAAAAATTTAACAAAAAAGTAATTAATTAAACAAACAAACAAACTAAAATACACTCCCAAAACTCCCTGCAAAACAAAGTCCAGGACTGGATGGCTTCACTGTGGAATTCTACCAAACATACAAAGAACTCAGACCAATCCTTCTCAAACTATACCAAAACACTGAGGAGGAGGGAACACTCCCAAAGTCATTCTATGAAGTCACCATCACCCTGATACCAAAATCAAACAAAAGCACTACCAAAAAAGAAAATTACAGGCCAATATTTTTGATGAATACAGATGCAAAAATTCTCAACAAAATATTAGCAAACCAAATCCAACAACACATAAAAAAGACCATATGCCATGATCAAGCTGGATTTATCCCAGGGTCACAAGGATGGTTCAACATATGCAAATCAATCAATGTGATACACCACATCAACAAAAGAAAGGACAAAAACCACATGATTATCTCGATAGATGCAAAAACAGCACATGATAAAATTCAACATCCATTCATGATAAAAACTCTTACCAAAGTGAGTATAGAGGGAACATATCTCAACATAATAAAAACTATTTATGGCAAACCTACAGCTGACATAATACTCAATGGTGAGAAGTTGAAAGCCTTTTCCCTAAATTCTGGAACAAGACAAGGATGCCCAATCTAGCCACTTTTTTTTTTTTTGGTCACACCTCATAGTCTGTGGGATCTTAGTTCCCCAACCAGGGACTGAACCCCGGGCCCACGGCAGTGAAAGCACAAAGTCTTAACCACTGAACCACCAGGGAATTCCTTCACCACTTCTATTCAACATAGCATTGGAAGTCTAGCCACAGCAATCAGACAAGAAAAAATAAATAAAATGTATCCAAATTGGAAGGCAATAGGTTACATTGTCATTATATGCAGATGACATGATAGTACATAGAAAGAACCCTAAAGACTCCATACAAAAACTGTTAGAACTGATAAACAAATTCAGCAAGGTAGCAGGATACAAGATTAACATACAGAAATCTGTTGCATTTATTTACGATAACAATGAAATACCAGAAAGGGAAAGTTAAAAAAAAAAAATCACTTTTAAAATCACATCAAAAAAATAAAATATTTAGGAATAAACCTGACCAAGGAGGTGACATATGCTGAGAACTATAAAAACACTGATAAGGAAAATTAAAGATGATTTAAAGAAATGGAAAGATATACCATGCTCTTGGATTGGAAGAATTAATATTGTTAAAATGGCCATACTACCCAAAGCAATCTACAGAATTAATGCAATCCCTGTCACATTAACCCCTGTCACTTTATACCAAACTTGAATAATCGTAAAATTTATACAGAACCATAAAAGACCCAGAATTGTCAAAGCAATCCTGAGGAAAAAGAACAAAGCTAGAGGCATAATTCTCCCAGACTTCAGACAATACCTCAAAGCTACAGTAATCAAAACAGCATGGACTGGCACAAAAACAGACATATGGATCAACAGAACAGAAAAGAGAGCCCAGAAATGAACCCACACACCAATAGTCAATTAATTTTCAACAAAGGAGGCAAGAATATACAATGGAAAAAAGACAATCTCTTTGGCAAGTGATGTTGGGAAAGCTGGACAGCTACATGTAAATCAATGAAGTTAGAACACTCCCTCAACACCATACACAAAAACTCAAAATGGCTTAACGACTTAAATATAAAACAGGATACCATAAAACTCCTAGAAGAGACCATAAGCAAAACATTCTCTGACATAAATCATACCAATGTTTTCTTAGGTCAGTCCCCCAAGGCAATAGAAATAAAAGCAAAAACAAACAAATGGGACCTAATCAAACTTAAAAGCTTTTGCACAGCAAAGGAAATCATAAACGAAGCGAAAAGACAATCTATGGACTGGGAGAAAGTGTTGATATTTGTAAATGATGCGATCCATAAGGCCTTAATTTCCAAAACATATAAACAGCTCATACAACTCAGTAACAAAAAAAACAAACAAGTCAATCAAAAGATGGGCAGAAATCCTAAACAGACATTTCTCCAAAGAAGACATACAGATGGCCAACAGGCACATAAAGATGCTCAACATCGTTATTTTTTAGAGAAATGCAAATCAAAACTACAAAAATTACCTGACCAATGAGGTACCATCTCATGCTGGTCAGGATGGCCATCATGAAAAAGTCTACAAATAACAAATGCTGGAGTGGGTATGGAAAAAAGGGAACCCTCCTACACTGTTGGTGGGAATGTAAATTGGTGCAGCCACTATGGAGAACAGTATGGAAGTTCCTCAAAAAACTAAAAATAGAGTTGCCATGTGATCCAGCAATCCCAGCCCGGGCATATATCTGGACAAAACTATAATTTGAAAAAATACATGCACACCAATGTTCATAGCAGCACTATTAACAACAGCCAAGACATGGAAGCAACTCAAATGTCCATTGAGAGATGAATGAATAAAAAAGATGTGGTACATAAATACAATGGAATACTACTCAGCCATAAAAAAGAATGAAATAATGCCATTTGCAGCAATACAAATGGACCTAGATATTATCATACTGTGAGGCAAGTCAGAAAGAGAAAGACAAACACCATATGGTATCATTTATATTTTGGATCTAAAATACAACACGAACTTATTTACAAAACAGAAATAGACTCACAGACACAGAGAATAAACTTATGGTTACCAAAGGGGAAAGGGGGTGGGCAAGGGATAAATTAGGAGTTTGGGATTAGCAGATACAAACTACTATATATAAAATAAACAACAGGTCCTACTGTTTAGCACAGGGAACTATATTCATATCTTGTAATAACCTATAATAGAGAAGAATATGAAATAGAATATATATACATACACACACATATATGTATAACTGAATCACTTTGCTGTATGCCAGAAAGCAACACAACATTGTAAACTGACTGTACTTCAATTAAGTATACATATATTTACTAATTTAATAGTCAAGTGACAGGATTTAATTATTTACGTTTTCTTTTCTTTTTTAAAATATTTATTTATTTATTTGGCTGCACCGGATCTTAGTTGCTGCACGCAGGATCTTCATTGCTGCATGTGGGATCTCTAGTTGTGGCATGTGGGATCTAGTTCCCTAACCAGGGCTCGAAGGCAGGCCCCCTGTATTGGGAACATGGAGTCTTAGCCACTGGACATTTGCATTTTCTTGACTAAGAAAAATGTTAATAAACTTACTGGCCAGTTCAGTAAATATGTTTGTATCCATGGCCCATTTTTCTTTTTCTTTTTAAAAATATATTTATGGTTTGTACTTTTAAAAAGTAATTATTTAGGGACTTCCCTGGTGGCACAGTGATTCAGAATCTGCCTGCCAAGGCAGGGGACACGGGTTCGAGCCCTGGTCTAGGAAGATCCCACATGTCGCAGAGCAACTAAGCCCAGGCGCCACAACTACTGAGCCTGCGCTCTAGAGCCTGCAAGCCACAACTACTGAGCCTGTGCTCTAGAGCCTGTGAGCCACAACTACTGAGCCTGTGTGCCACAACTACTGAAGCCCGTGAGCCTAGAGCCCGTGCTCCACAACAAGAGAAGCCACCACAATGAGAAGCCCATGCACGGCAACAACAAATAACCCCCCCTCGCCACAACTAAAGGAAGCCCACGTGGCAATGAAGACCCAATGCAGCCCAAATAAATGAATAAATGAATGAATGAATGAATCTTAAAAAATTAATTATTTAATATTTGTAAGATTTTTAAGTATGTGAGGTAAACATATAAATATTCTTCTTATAAAAACAGTTCTAGCTCCATTTATATATTTAATAGGCCTTCTCTTCTTCACTGATTGAATGATACCATCTTTATCATATATGCCGTTCTGAGTAAGTGTTCTTTCCTTGGCTATATGCTTTATAGATCTGATTGAATCGTTATCTATCCTGATACCAATACCATACCATCATAACCATTGAAACATTATAATATACTTTACCATCTGTCAGAATTATGTTCTTCCAAAAACATTTTATTCTCTCTTGCTAATTTCTTTAAGTAAATCTTAGAAATAATGTGTCAAAATTCCCCCTCCAATGTTTTATTAGAATTCTAGTATCCAAAGTACTTGGGAACTGTTAACTTTACAATATGCTATTTACATAGAGTAGCATAATACAGTTACCCTTATATTTTTATTAAGGTTATTCATGCGGTATTTAATGTTTTTGTTTTTTGCTGCTTTTATTGTAACTCGTTCTTGCTGGTGTTGAGAGCAGCTACAACTTTTTATGTACATATCTTGAATCTAGCCACTTTTACTGAATTCTTTATTAATTCAAACAATGTTTCAGTAAATCTCCTTATATTTTCTAGGTCTGCAATTTATTATCTTCAAATAGTACTCAATTTATCTATTTCTTTTCAGTAGTTACATCTTTCATTCTTACTATTTTAGCTAAAATTTCTAAAACTCTGTTGTAATATTAATATAATAGACATTGCTATTTTGTTCTTGATTTTAATGGGCTCACCTTTATTGTTTTATAATTATGACTTGGCTGATGTCCTGTCAAAGGGCCTGCTTCTTGCTTCACCAGAATTGCTGACTCACTGCATTTCACAACTGTTCTTTTTCACAGCTATTCTTTTTCTAGTAGGGTGGTTTTAACTATTTACACTATCTTGGAAGGAACAAGGACCCTTACTTACTTTGCTGTACAACCATGGCCTATTGGTCAGTCTTGCCCTTTCCCATGCCTATAGCTATGTCAGATCCTCAAGAGGAGAAGGTGGACATTTCTTATCTATTTCCCAGGTGGTCATGTACTGTTCAGATGGCAAAAGATGTGTAACTCATTAGCTACATTTTAAAATTCAGTCTCGAAGAGTAGAAATTCCTTCCAGCTTCTTGCAAATGGTTGACTCAGTTTTAATTTACAGTACACTTACCTTTGTCTTTTTTTTAATGTCTTAATTGACACTTTAATGGTAAAGTGAAAGAGCCATAATAGGATAGCTAACTTGATGCTATCAGGTCCTAGAAGTCTATCATTTTCAAAAGTGAAAACCGATGTACTTTGTGAACTGATTTGGCTTTAGTCATCGAATTAGTAGTTAGTGAATAGGCTGAGACAATTACCATATGCAATTATTTGGTGTTGAGCAGAAACAATCAGGATAAACCTCAATTATTCTTTTTACTTTTATAAAGATCTGGCCAGTGAGTGGTGAAGCTAGAAATAGAAATCCCAGGTATCTCCTGGAAATCAATGTAATCTCAGAAACATTATGAAACTTTGTTGCAAATATTCATTTTGATCAAAACAAAAGTCACATTTTCATTCCCATGTCAAAAGAAAATGGATTTATAAAGGTGAATTAGTTTTTAATGTTCTTTGCTTTTATCTTTCACAAATATACAGACAAGATATATTTAAGCCTAAGCAAAGATGTAAAGAAATTACGTATGTATCCCATTTTCTGAGACTTTTGGCTCCTTAATTTAATTTAAAATTATCTTTTAAAAAGAAGAAACACATGCGGAAATAAGTTTAATTTCTATACTCGAGTATTCATGGTCAAGAAAATAGTTTTTTCTCTACTTTAAATGTTTTTATTTAAACACTCTTCTAAATGGAGAGTTAATGCTAATTTCATGATTGCTGCAGTCCATAAACTATTATGAAATGACAGTAGAGGCTAACTTTATCATGGCATTCAGTCTTCAACAGCAATTTAACACATCTCATTTGTGTACTGAGTGGCACTACATCAGAAGCAAGGAATGGAGGATTATGTTTAAGTTTTTTTAGAAAACCCCCTTTAAAGATCTATAATATTTTGTTTTTTCACATTAAAATGTATTGAACATAGTGAACAACTAATATGTAAAAGTGCTATGCTTGGCATCAAAAGGATAAATAAGATATAAAACATATTCCATTCATAATTGGAAAGATGAAAACAAATATAAATAACTACAAAACAAGCAATGGATTTTTATATATAGCTCAGATATTTTTCTGAAGAATTTTTGCTGAGGGTAATTCCTCTGACTTAGGACAATTATGTCATATGTAAAATTCAGGTATATCCTTCCTGTAAGAGAATTTTTAACATGAAGACATTTTTAAAAACAGTTCCTTGGGGAAAAAAACAAAACAAAACAAAACAGTTCCTTGGGTAAGAGGGCCTGAAATACAGCAGCAGGCTCCCTGGAGCTAAGAGAACAAGGCTTTTAGCCAATGAAACAAACTAGTTATTACTTAAGGACCGCTGGAGGTCTGTTGTTTCCAAAACGTACCAATGAGATAATATTTATAAAAGGTACATTATCTAACTAGCATACACATGAGTCAGCCATGTATTTATTCACTTCAATCTGTGGCATCTCCAAGCCATTGTCGTTAGCTTCCTTAACACTTTGGAGAAACTGAGACAACACAGCATAAGTGCCATCTAGTGGTAAAGTGTCTCCTAACTGCATTAAGAATTAGAGAAGGGAAAAACATTTCTAGCAGGGAACAGGGAAGGCTTTATAGATGAGCAAATAGATCATGAAGATAATATAGTTATTTCAAGAGCTAACTGGGTATTAGGAACATGGGGTGTGTTGACAGAACAGGGAGAGAAATGTCTGGCTAAAGCAGACAGCTTATGTGTAGGAGTAGTGGAAGATATGACTAGAAAAATATTTGGGAATAGAAAACTCTAGGGGGAAGTCTAGTCTCTACCCTATGGGCAATGGAGTGTAGTCATCCATCCAATCAATATTCACTGAGTGATAACTACGTACAAGCACTGTGTTAGCTCCTGGTTATATAGTGATGAACAAAGCAAACAGGGTTCCAACCCTCATGGAAATTCTGGAGTAGACAAACGTTAAACACAGTATTGAAACTCTGAGCAAAAAGGGAATGGGGAGTCAAAAGACTTGAGTTTGCAGCCCAGCTCAACCAAAGTCACTTAACCTCTGAGTCTATAGAAAAAGGGAACTACCCTACCTATTACACAGTGTTGTAGTGAGGAGAAAACTTCATAATATATGTAATATACATGAAACAGTTTTCTCAAATTGTAAAATTCTACACAAATGTAGAGCATAATGATGAAAACAGTGTTTTAGAACAAATATTCTGATAGAGGTATGCAAAATAAAATGAAAAAAGAAAATGGACATAGGGAATTAAAAAGCCCCACAAACTCTAGGAAGTTACTTTATAGAATTTATTCAGCAATAGAAAAATGATCCATTATAGCATACCTGATATGGCAATCCTTCCCTTACATGCTGTTCGTGCTTTACTTTCGAAATTCACATCACTGTCAAAAGAAAAAAACCCTAATGAAAAAAAGGATCTTCTCTAATAAGCAATTGTTTTAACGAACTTTCACAAATGCCTAAATATTAAAAATAAACACATCCTTGAATAATAATGACTTCCAGTTAACATAAACTATCTGACTCAAACTTTATGATGTTTAGCCAACAGTAGCTGGCTTTAAAAGAAATATATAGAGCCATTATCTTTGATTTTTTTCATACAAGCTTTACATTCCCTGATGATTATATAATGGCTTACTCTACAATGAAAGGCTTTTGTGACCTCTTACATTTAAAAACAAGATGTGCAATATTTGTACAGGTCCTAGGAAGTATTAATACCTTGCATCACCATTTCATAAATTATATTTCTAGCTTACCAGATTATAGTTGCCTGGAAAAGTTAATGAACTTCCCAACCATGAACATGCTGCCCAAGAGTATCTTATCCTTATAAAATCTAACAAATATTTTAAAAATTACTCTCTGCTACATATTCATGTGTGGTATATCATATTTCATTTACTTGAAGTTCTAAAAAGCTAAGCATACACTGAAACAATAAATGAACTAAGTTGGCAAAGGAAGGGAGTAGCCCTCTAGAGAGAGTAAAATGTGGAGAGGAAAACGTTATCGTGACAATAGAAAACGTCTCAAAGGAAATTCTTGGGATATAAGACATTTCCAGTTCTGACTGTAGACTATATTATTATCATAAAAATTTTTTTCAGGGACTTCCCTGGTGGTGCAGTGGTTAACGCTCCACGCTCCCAATGCAGGGGGCCTGGGTTCGATCCCTGGTATGGGAACTGGAACCCACGTGCATGCCACAACTAAGAGTTTGCATGCCACAACTAAGGAGCCCACGTACCACAACTAAGAAGCTGGCGAGCCGCAACTAAGGAGCCCATGAGCTGCAACTAAGGAGCCCATGAGCTGCAACTAAGGAGCCCACAAGCTGCAACTAAGACCTGACACAACCAAATAATAAGTACTTACATATTTAAAAAAATTTTTTTCAAAATAGTTATCTTCTATTAGACCAAATCAATCCCATCTCTGAATAGTTATCCAATATCCTATTTCCTAATAACCTGTATTTAGAGATTAGCATTCCATTTCTAGAGCAATGTATCCAGGAGTATTCTTCTTTGCAGTCTTTTTTGGCCTCTATTTAATTTGGTTAGCCAATTAACTGCCAGTTAATTTAACTAGGTACTTCAAATACGTGGTAAGATAGAAACTTTTCATTTGAATACTGTTTTGATTCTAAAATGGCTTTTGGAGAAAGATTGGGTGGGAGTTTGAAGTGTATCTAACTAAGTTTCAGGAGAGTATGACACACCTTAACACATTTCAGTAGCCTTGTTAAAAAGATTGCATATATATTCATTATCATGCATCCAAATTTGAAAACCAAATACATCATCCCACCTTTTTTTACTCTCTTAGTGGATTAAGCACGTAAGTATTACAGGTGAAATATATTCCAAAGGAGCAAAAAGAATTTACTGATGTATTGAAGTCGATAAGCTTATATGGGACATTTATATGGTATTTACAGAATCAAGCACTAGGTGTAACTAAAGTAATGTAGTAGACTTAAAGCCATAAATTTTCAGGATCCTATCTAATTACCTTATGGTCACACTGGTATTTAAGTTAAAAGGAAATTCACTCAGTGAAAAATAAAAGTACTCATTATTTCAAAATAATGTTTTGTTGAATCATAAATTTTAAAAAGAGTCAAGTTCAGTAATTTATACTCAAGTTCAGTTTGTCACGTTGGAGAATTTTAGCTGGCTTATTAATTCATCAGAGTGAAAAATTCAATTGAATAGTCTACTATGTTGTGGTGAAAATAATATACTGAAAGGCCCACTAGAAACCAAACACAAATCTCAATTTCCTCAAATTGGTACAAGAAATACAATATAAATACAGTTGGTTGGCATTTGTAATACTTCTAAAAACACGTTCTATATGAGCAATGCATAATATAAATTCTTAAAATATTTATTTCAGTGAAAAAATACAAGGAGGCTCTAATACAGTGAGTAACTTGAGTATTATGGAATAGGTCATAAATTATGTTAAAATTGAAATCCATTAGGCATTATTAAATTGGATTAAACTTGAGGCTTTGGCAGACAAAGTGAAATTCTAAAATATTAGAATCACCAAAAGCAAACTTGCTGAATATTTACCAAAAAAATTTTTCCCCTCCAAACTATTCAACCACCTGGCAGAGTATAGCTTTCTCCCCTATAAGTATAAAATTACTTGCATAGGCATTTTCAGGACCTGTCAACAAACTTATTATATACAAATATTATCAAATTATAATATAAATCCAATTAACCATATAATCTTACAGAATGATTCTTTCTTTAAAAAACTGAGAGATGAACTAAAGTAATCCAGACTCATGTTTCAGAAGCTTGAATTATTTTCATTTCAAATAACTCAACTGCTATTTAGGGTGCTAAAATGTGATGTTTTTCTAATTAATCCAAATTGACAATAAATTGTTAAACATTATCTGTTTAATAATGTGCTACTGTAGCTAATAGTTTGCTACAGTTAAATCAACAGTTGTTTTAAAATCTGCAATGTTAATGTCAATTCTAAATGCTACAGTTAGAGAGCCAGTCTGAGGAAAAAGCAAATAACCACAAAATCAAACAAAAGCACAGCTAAATAATAGTGTACCTTATTCTTTTTTTTTTTTTTTACCTTATTCCTATGAACCCAGTTTAGAGCATTATTTTGGTAAGACTTGTAATTTAAAAGATAGAGACAAAAATATATAAGACAAACTTTTAACTCTGTTTTATTAACTTATATTTCTGCGTGTAGGTAAATAAAATGACCAACAGAGGGTGCCAATCAGCCACTTTGTTGCTCAAAAATCTGTATTAAAATTGGCCAAGTAAATACGGATTATCCTATTTTATATTGTTCCATATGGGAATTTAAAATAGCATTTCTTTTCCAGAATTAACAAGATACAATGAGAAATAACACAATGATGAAAGTATTTTATATTAACAAAGCATTTAGAAGAATTCTAAATACTATTCTATTATTTGAAAGCAGGTTATAAAATTCTTCACCTCTTGTGCAAATAAGTGAAAACTAAAACACACAGAAATGCTTAATGTGGACTTTTAAACCATCCTAAAACTACGTGGTATAAAATTAATACCTTCATAGCTATGTTAAGCTGGGAAGATGAGTTTTCTACTTCAAACCTTGAGACAACAACCTCTTTTCAACAGACACCAAACAATATAAAGTTTAAAAAAATAAAATAATTAATGTCTTAACTATACCATGTTTTATTGTAGAAATACCAGGAGTACATAATTTTCACTGGCAATCTACATTTTTATTTTTGTTTATGTTGTAGTATAGAAGCAATTAAACTAGGCAATTGGAGTATGAGAAACTAGTTTTTGTGGCGTTATTAAAATCAGAATTATGGTGAATGAAACCTAAAATTAGGTACTATAAATGTCTTTGACTAGTATTATTTTCACAAAGCCAAATACAGTTTTAAGAAGTTAAGGCAAGAGACAGACTAGTGGGTTGGGGCAGAGGAGAATATTATTGCTAAAATGTAAGCTCTGCAAGAATATGGATTTTTTTGTCTATTCTGTTCACTGCTCAATCACCAGTGCCTGGTATACAGCTCAGTACATTCTAAGGCACTCAGTAAAGACTTAGTGAATACTAAATGTAGTAAAATAGGATATGTCTTTTTGGTGGAGCAAGCAGTAGATTTAGACTAAAGTCTTAGGTGTGACTCTTATCCATCAATAACTAGTTAATGAGTTGCTGTTAACCTCTTAGCCTCAGCAACCTCATCTGTAAAATGCGGGAAGTATCTACTTAACCTCATAGCTACAGAATGCAATAATATTTTTAATGTATTCTGAATCATTCTTAGAAATGCTACACAAATACTAGGATTACTTTGTGAGTGTTTGTATTTTTGGCTTCAGTATTAACTTGGAGCTTATGTGGAAGAGGCACTAAATCATTTGTTAAAGTGATCAGAGTATGACTTTCCAGTTTGTGTAAAATAATGGTAGCCTCCTAAACTGGAATCTCTCCAGGAAATCCTACGAAAGGTTTCATGTCAACAAGGAAAGCAAAATCATCTACAGCCCACACTGACAGCATAACTAGAAAAGAGACTATCACAAACTTCAATTTACATGTAAGAGAGGAAATTGACAACTGAAAACATCAAAACCAGTTCCTGGAGGCCTTACCCAAGTAAAGAGCCTGGTATTGCAAAACGCAAATAAGATCAACTTATGATCTCCTCTAGAAGATCATAAGAAAAGAGAATGGATATAAAACCAGTGCTACCACAGCACTGGTAGGGGCTCCAAAATAATTCTGGTTCAGAAGTTTTTAGTTTTGTGGAGAAGACAGACATGCAATAGGGGAGGTATCCTTTGAAGGCCTGGCCATGAAAAAAAAAAAGGGAGGAGGAGGAAAAGGGGAGAGGAACAGGGAGGGGGAGGAGGAAGAGGAGAAGAAGGAGAAAGCAGCTGAAGTTAAAAACCCTAAGAAACAAAACAGTATCAAAGTATCAGAAAACCAACCAACCAACATCCCAAAAGGAACAATTTATTAAAGAAACTACTTTTCATAGTTCCAATAATAGAAAACACTCTTGAACTAAGAAACCAAGTAAGCCTTTTTACCCAACCCCCTCCCCATCACCATCACTTGGCCCAGGAAAATGATACACCCTACATATTTCATTTTGTTTCATTAGGAACAACAAGAAAAAAGGATCCAAACACCCACAGAAAGCTATTATAAAGTGAAAGTAGAAAGAATCAGAATGCTTCAGCTGATAAAAATACCCCACCAAAAACTTTCCAAAAAATATAGAATAACAAACAAGGTAACAAGATACTCCAAAATGAATTAAGTGTAGCTAAGTAAGCTATTGCAAATATGAGATAAACCATGAATCTGAAATCTAACACCTCACATTAGTAAAGGATAAAGAGCAGGTAAATAATGCAAAAAGAAAAAAAAAATAAGAGAACAAGGAAAGAAGCTGGAAAAAATAAAATCATCTCTAAAATGAAGAGTAAATACAAGGTGCCCAAGGACAAAAATATAAAACTGAAAGTACACTAAGGGACACAGTGGATAAGAACCCAAAGAACCAAAAGAACAAAAATAAAATAAAGAGTTTAAAAACATCAAAGAAAAAGTGAAAGACATAGAAGACAGGCAAAGAAGATCCAACTTGTGTGCAACTGGAGTCCTTAAATAAGAAAAATAAAATAATGAGATAGAACAGAATTAATGTTTTCTGGAGGCTTTAACTCCAGGAAAACCTGAAAATAAAAGAACTGAATCTACATATTTAAAAGGCACTAAATGAGCTAAAATGCTCAGCCGTAGTCACATTCCAGTAAAATTACCAGCCTTTAAGATAAAGAAAACATCTTTCAGCTTCCAGATGAAAAAGACCAAGTCATTTACAGGGAAAAAAATCAGTCCATAAAGGAAAAAAAAAAATAGACATTAGATTTGTTGATAACACGACAACAATGGAGCAAGGTATTCAAGAAGCTCAAGGAAAGAAAGTGTTGGCCAAGAATTTTGTATCCAGCCAAGCTGCACTTTAGGTACCAACACTAAAGAAAAGCACTTTAAACATGCAAGAATGTGAAGAAAACTGCACTCAGGTTGTGGAATCTACTAGCTCATGAGTTTCCTCTAAACAAGAGATAATTTTGGAGAAGTACAACAAAAGGACAGGTAGTGAACATTATATATATTTAATTGCAGATCAAAGACTAAAACAAAGGTGAAGTTACAAGTACAAGATTAGTATGTAAATACTATCCACCTACCAAAGGAGAAATACAACCCTAAAAAAAAAAAAAGAAAGGTAGAGAAGGAAGAAATAGGAAAATAGAATAAGTTCATTGATTTCTACACAGAAAATAGTAAGTGGAAACAAAATGATATCATTTAAAGCAGAAAAACAAAATAGAAGTCTAAGAAAAAAAGAACTAAGGTCATTATAAAGTTATCAGTATATAGTTTTTACATATAAAGTTCTAGTAACTTCTATGACCAATAAAACTCTTCTTAAATTAAATAAAGAAAACAGACCGGGCTTTCCTGGTTGCACAGTGGTTAAGAATCCGTCTGCCAGTGCAGGGGACACAAGTTCGAGTCCTGGTCCGCGAAGACCCCACATGCCGCGAAGCAACTAAGCCCATGTGTCACAACTACTGAGCCTGCGCCCTACAGCCTGTGAGCCACACCTACTGAAGCCCGCGTGCCTAGATAGGGCCCATGCTCCGCAACAAGAGAAGCCACTGCAATAAGAAGCCCATGCACCGCAACAAAGAGTACCCCCGCTCGCCGCAACTACAGAAAGCCCACGCACAGCAACGAAGACCCAACGCAGCCAAAAATAAATAAATTAATATTTTAAAAAAAGAAAACAGACCACAGGGTAAAAGACAAGCTATAATTATAATACACGTAAGTTAACATAACATAAAAGAACATATGACAAAGCTGAAACCAAATATATCAGTAATATATATGTAAGTATGCTTAACTCCTCTAGTAAAAGGATTTTCAGATAGGCTTATAATGTAAAACCGAACTCTGGGATGAATACAAGAAACACACCTTCAACCAAACAATTCATAAAGGTTAATAAACTAAAGAGATGGGCAAAGATACACCAAACAAATGCAAACAATAAGAAATCAGGGTATATGATCTTGTTATCAAGAAACTGTAGAACTCAGATCCAAAAGCATTATAGGACAACAACAACAAAAGGACACCCTTATAATGCTAAAGGCTGCAATTGTCAATAAATATATAACAAGTACTAAAGTACCAAATGTTTCATAAAACATTAAGTACAGGATATACAAGGGTAAGACAGCAAAACCTTAATAACAAAAATCTTAACCTATCTCTTTCAGTCCAAGATAGTTCAAGTGGTCAAAAAATAAAAACATAATAACATAAATCTTTTGCATATATATAAATATATATATACATATCGAACTTTGTACTCTGAAAAATGAAATATAACTTCAAAAGCCCATGACAGTCATGAAAATTGACCATATTAAGTCAGAAAGAAAATTTCAAAATATTTCATAAAGTAGAAAAAACTAAAAATTTATTTGCTCAAGATGCAACAAAATGAATTTATCTTCTGGTAATGTTGGAATAGCTCATATCAGAGAAATTCTCCCATAGGAAACAATATGAAATATGGAAAAACTATTAAAAAACAACTACCTGAAGGGACTGGCAAGCAACCAAAACCAGGAAGAAATTAGAGAAAAGTCAACCCCAGAGGAAAGAAGTGGCACCATGGTATATTCATACAGTGAAATATTACTTATCAATAAAGAGGAACAAGTCACTGATACATGCTAGCTACCTGAAGAATCTCAAAAGTATTACGCTGATGAAAAGGATAGGGTACACACTAGACAATTCCATTTGTATTAAGTTCTAGAACAGGCAAAACATATGGTGGGGGAAAAAAAGCAGAACAGTGGCTGCCTCTTGAAGTGGGGACAGAGGCAGGTACTACTAATCCAGCTTTGGGGAAAAAGAAATACAACATATCCAGAAAGCATGATTTATTCAAAGAGGGAAAAAAAGGCAACCCCAAATTGACACAAGTAACAAATGACGACTGTTTATGAAACTGATGACATAACCATACAGAGAGAAAAAGATCATTTTAAGTAACTTTTAAACATAGTCTCCTCACCCTTTATCCACAAGAATGTATGTATATTTGTATGTATACACACATACACACTCACAAAAAGGAACTTTCTTTGAACTGCATCATAAAAAATAAGATGAATTGACAGATAAATAAAAGGATATAGGATAAAGCAAATATAGTAAAATACTAACTGCAGACTCTAGGTGATGGATATATCAGTCTTCACTATACAATTCTTTCAACTTTTCTGTATATTGGAAAGTTTCCATAATTTCTGTACGTTGGAAAAGAACTACAAGGACATCTTGAACTTGCCCAGGTGGGTTTATGTCAGCAATCATATTGGTACTATAATTATGAAACTATTTTATATAATCATAGTAGAAAACAAATAAGAAACATATAAAACAAATGAGGAAATATATTACTGTTGTTTAGCAATTAAGATTTTCAGCATAAGAAAAAGAGATACAAATATAAAGTAATTCAAGAAAACAAAGCCTATAAATATCAATATAAACTCATGATTTTTAAAAAAGTCTTTCCCATAGCTATGTTCTTTTCAAGGCCTAAAAGAAGTGATCCCCAATAACAATGAGCGCACCTAGTGCCCACATCTTGGTTTCAAAGTACTATTCACCATTAAAGGGAATCAGGAGTCATTAGAGAAATGGCTGACTCTAGGTCTAAGGCACAGAAAATACAAGGCAAACCTGGGTCACCTTTTGGGCCAGAAAGTAAGAAAGTTCTTAATGACTTATACAGAAGCAGGTCAAAAGAAAAAAGAAGCCAGTTTGATGGAACTTCCATTGAACAAAATTGGGAAAATTTAATCTATCAAAAAGATTAATGACTATAAATGATAAAACACTGAATAAATAAAAATCCACAAATCTATGGAGAGAGAAAGAAGAGGAATGGCCTTCCTTACAGAAGAATATTAGCTAAAAAGTATAGAAAAAATAACAGAATTAGATAATCACTGACTTGTAAAGCCCTAATAATTTAGGCAAGGATCATAAATGGATACAGTCATTAAGTGAAAGCTTGTTGGATAACAGAATATTCTCCCAGCCCCAATATTATAGCCCAAAGGTTACTTACGAATTGCAAAGGGAAAACCATTATATCACAGAGGAGAAATGTGGCAACTGCCATCTAAACCAAGGGATCAAACTCAGCATCATTTAGAGCGGTAAAAACAAATATCACATCATACCACATTGGCAGCATATGCAGTACCCAACCTAACCAAGATAAATTCTTGCAAAAAAAATGTTTAACCTGAGTCTGATTAAGTCTGATCCAACTTCCAGTTACAGCAAAAACAGGGAATATGAGAAAAGGTTCAATAATACCAAAAGAAACAATTAGATGATGGGGTTTGTGGGAGGCCACCCCAAAATATGCCAAAGTGGAATGTTGACTATTTCGAATTAAAGTCACTTGAGAGGACTTTCCTGGTGGTGCAGTGGTAAAGAATCCTCCTGCCAATGCAGGGGACATGGGCTCGAGCCCTGGGCCAGGAGGATCCCACATGCTGCGGTGCAACTAAGCCCGTGAGCCACAACTACTGAGCCCGCGTGCCACAACTACTAAAGCCCACGTGCCTACAGCCTGTGCTCCGCAACAAGAGAAGCCACGACAATGAGAAGCCTGTGCACCACAATGAAGAATAGCCCCCGCTCGCCGCAACTAGAGAAAGCCCACGTGCAGCAACAAAGACCCAAAGCAGCCAAAAATAAATAAATAAATAAATTTATTTAAAATAAAATGAAATAAAGTCACTTGAGAAACAGCCCATGCAAGAAGAACACCCTAACCCTCCTTTGTTCCCCTGAAAGCAGGAAACAAAGCTCCCATGGGAAGATATCCTCCCTATGCTGGAGGATGGAGGGCATCCTTATTACCAGAGATACAGAGTTTGGGGCAGAGGAAGCTGTATAAACAAACTTCATTACTCCTTCATTAATTTGCTACTCCAAGCCCAAACCCTTTTGTTTTGTCAAATCTTCACAAATAATTTACTCTTTGTCTAAAAAGGTGTATAAACAACATGCTTTGGTCACCTCTTGAGTCTTATACCTATGGGACCACCATATGTGCGAAATTAAATTTGTTTTTCTCCTATTAATCTGTCTTGTATCTATTTAATTATTAGACCAGTCAAAAGAACCAAGAGGGGTAGAGCAGAAATTCTTCCCTCCCCTAAAGAGACAAATATACAGTGCAGAATATTTTTAAAGGATATTTTTTAAAGTCTAGACTCTTCAGAGCATCAATGGCAAGGAGTTTTTAGATAAAGGTAAAATGATTAAAGAAACATAACCAAATGAATCTTGACTGAAGTCTGTTTTGGAGAAGCAACTATAAAGAATTTTCTTTTGACAACTAGGTAAAATTGAATATGGACTAAATATTAGTGGATGATTATGCAATTACTGTCAATATTTTATATATGATAACCATATTTTGGTTATGTAGGAGAATGGTCTTGTTTTTAGAAGATACACGCTTAACTACTGAGATATACATGCCATGTTATCTGCAACTTCTTTTCAAATGGTTCAACACAGAAAAAGAAAAATGCGTATGTGTGTACACGCATGCATGCATATCTGTGTGAGTATGTGTCTGTGTGTATGAGTACCAAGATAGAGAAGGAGAGTGGATGAACATATATGGCAAACTATTAACTGGTCCTTCCAGGTGGAGAATATACATGATGTCTACACTATTCTTAAACTTTTTACATATGAAATTTCAGAATAAAATTTGGTTTTAAAAAAGTGAACGAAGTAGAAAACAGTAAATGATAATCTGGAACATGTCAAGCACAGAGGCCAACAAAAACAGGAAGAACCTAAGAACATGGAAGAAAGTAACAAGAAGAAAAATGAGTAACTGCCATATAATTAACTGTTATTACATTATAAGCCCTATTTGCTCATCATACACATGGAAGGGAGGATGAGGCAAAACGTTATGAAGCACAAATTAAATTGTTCTTAAATAGTTATACAGCACTGTTAGGTGTTCTGGGGATACAAAGAAGAAAGAGAAAAGAATCAACATTAGTTGAGTTGCCTCCAAGCTCCAGGCACTAAATCCTCAAAAATGACCCTATGAAATGAGTGGTGATATCATCTCTATTTCTTCATCTAATAAGTAAGAACCAACATTGTCCCTGCCCCTAAAAGTTTATAATTTAATTGATAATACATGTTCATAAATGGAATATAGAATATTAGAATATAGTATACTACAGTGAGATATTCATGGTTCAGATGCTACTAGAACTAAAAGGAGGCAAATAATCATTTTTGAGTCCTTACTATGAGCATAAAGGAAGAAATGATCTTTTTCTGAATACAATTTCAAAGGAAACTTTGATGATGCAAGTAGGGTATTGCAGAGCAAAAGAGGTCTTATGAAATGGGAATGGAAGATAGGGCACTTCGGTATAAGCAAAAGCACTGGAGACAGAAAAATTCAAGAACTGTTTTGGGGATACAGATCAAGCATTTGGCTGAAATATATCTGTAAAGTAGAAAGTTAAGAACTAATTTGTAAACTACTATGAAAGTAGTTTGAGGTCAGACCACGAAGATCCTGGAATGCGATGCCTACCTAAGGAATTTTAGTAAACGGAAACCATTAGCTATTTTTTAAGAAGTGGACCAATATAAGCAAGTCTTTAAAGTAGGTATATATGGCTATAAGATGCAGGGAAAAGGTAGGGAGATAGTCTCGTTTACCAGTTGAAAGACTAGCATATTGACAGACTGCTGTAACCAAGCAATCCTACCCTTTGAACTAATAAGGCAGTCAGCTGTCCGTGCTCCACCCCGTACCCTCACTAGCTACTGTCTACTCAACCTAGAAAACTTTCCATATTCTACTTTTTTTTTGAGTCACCCTGACTCTATTCTGGATTTTACACAAACCTGGGTATCTTTCGCATATTTAGATGTAAAAAATAGTATACCAGAAGGTGTTTCATAATTATGAATTTTACACAACTCTATTTATTATGAATTTTACACAAATCTGGGTATCTTTTGCATATTTAGATGTAAAAAATAGATAGTATACCAGAAGGTGTTTCATAATTACATACATTTAAGGAGAACAAAGCTTCTGTTACATTATTAGAACATTATGGTAATGGAACATTTAACCAATTACCAATATTCTCAGATAGTTGGTTAAAAAAAGAATAAATGATATAGTCTATCACTGATTTCTCAAGTGGGGTTCCTCAACTAAACCAGAGAATGACTATTTTCTCAATTCTCCCAAGAATGGTACCAAACTAGCACTATTCTAAATACACAGAAGTTAAGTCATTGTATACAATGCATGTCTTGGGGCATTAGGGCTTAACTCTTTCCTGGAACCCCAGTTTAAACAGGCTGTAAAATGAAGTAAGACTATTTGCTTACTTTAATGAACTCATAATAAATTGAGAAATAAGTGAAACTGTTTGCAGAATCGTTGTTACTGTATCAAGAGGACCTTGAGTAAATATCTATTAAAAAAACCCAAAACTCATGCACTAGTTTTTATCTCATTTATCGCATCAAAAGTTACTTATTTGATCACTTCTCTATCTGCCTGTTCTTAAATATTTTCCCTAAAAATTTATTATTTCAATTATTTTGCCTCACCATCCTTTTCAATACTCTACTGCCAGATAACCTTCCTAAACTCCCATTTTATCATGCCTCTTTCTTACTGAAAATAAAATGGTAAAAGATAAACAATGAAATCAATGTTAAAAGCCGTTTGGGTTCACATCCTAGTCACAGAGTCACTGTGTGCCCTTTGAAACAGTTATCCAATATTTTCTAAGTTCCTGTTCCCAAATCTTTAATAAAGAGGTTTATACCTCTCTCAGTTTGTGATGTGGTATTTGTGAAACCCTAGCACAGTATCTGGCACCTGGAAAGGCTGTTAGTTAATACCAGTTAACCTGATGTCATTGTAAACTTTCTTGAATTTTGCTACCCACTTCCTTTTCAACTTTGGCTTGATCTTCAGCCTCAACCAAACACACCTCTTCAATGTTCTTGAATTCATGCTCATTTTTCACCCTAAGCTTTTGTTTTGCTATTTTTCTTACTTTTAATCTGCTTTCTTTCTACTCAACAAACCAAACTCTACCCACCCTTTATGATCTGGAAGATTCAGACCCAATTCTTCCACTAGACCTTCCTCGATTCTACCATTTCATAGTGATTTGATTCTTCTTTGAAAGAGTCTAGATGTATTGTCTGTATTAATTTTTTTTACATTTTATCATAAAATTTTAGAGAAGGTAGACTAGTGGTAGACAGGAGACTCGCTAAAATGCTATTTTAATTCTGGTAGCAAAGTAAAAGTGGAGCACTTTTCTATCTTAAAGACCATCAAAACCAAGCTAAGGAACAGACTACTGAGTCTCTAAAGGTAAGGTATTTGACTGCTGAATACACAAATATACTCACATTTCGACAAATTCTGTTCTTTGAATTTGGATACAGTAGCACAATACTAAGTAAGTGTTCTACAAGTAGTAGATATTCAATAAATATTGGATTGACTAACCAAATGGCATAATTTACATAACTTTCTTCAAGGAACTAAAAAACTATCATGGGATTCTCTTTTATCTTTAGATCATTTTTATGTAGTAAGAAGGAAAGTACTATAATTTCCAGTTATGTTTGATCAGTAACCTCAGGTTATATCTGCCCATAACAAAATGAAGTTGTAAACAAAATAATTCATATAGAATATTCAGATTTTTTAAAGAAATAATTCAATATTAATGGAGGCAATGAGTGATGAACAAATATACATGTTCAAATATAAAACAAATATAGCATCAAAGCTATTTTCATCTATCAAAGATAATCAGTAAAGAAATTGAAAATTGTACACATCTTCAGTTGAGAGTCCCAGATATTTTTTCTTGTCTTTGTTATATAAATCCAACAGGAATTAAGCTTACTTAACATTTTTCCAAATCAGCAACTTCAGGAAAGTTGCAGGAAAGCTGTTAAAGAAAATGGCCAGTTCACAATTCGTTATAAATACTTAAAGAACATGAATATGAAGGGTAGACATGATTCCCAGAGGGACATTCCATATAACTGTGAGAAATGATACAATATTGAGTGTTTAGTCCCACACTGTACTTAAACCAGTGTTTCTAAAATTCTTCCACTTAAACAGTCCCACCCCTTGACAACATATTGTTATAAAGGCTGGGGAGAAGGAACATGTATCCCGATGAGTAGCATAATCCAAAACCAAAAAAAAAAAAAAAAAAAAATCCAAAACCATGCCACAATCCTAAATTCCTCATGCTTTATCTTAAAAATTCATGCTATAAAAAGATATGTCATATTTATTCTTTGGCTTTGCATATCTTGTGATACAAAATCATCTACTCTAAGTAATGTATTTGACACAGCTGGTGAAGCACTGACTTAATCCAGTGTATGTGTATCTGAAAAATATTTTCCTGGATTATGATACTGGAATAATTTCATTTTATAATGCCAGGGATAAATAATAGTGAAAATTGTTTTGACATACATTGAGTACTAATTACATAAAAGGTATTATTAGGTTTTTAATATATATCATCTTAATTTTCAAAATGTAAATATTATTATGTCAACTGTAATGAAGGAAATAAGGCACAAAGAGATTAAATAGCTATCCCAAAGGAATAAAGCTAATAAATATTAGCCACTACATACATAAGTGTTTATTATACGATTTCATCAATATTCTATTTTTACAAAAATCTCTTTCTCTGACCTGTGTTTTTACCTTACTTTTCAAGAATTTCATGGAGGTGTACCATGAACAGCCCAATCAATGGCCACTAATGTCTAAAAAGAAACTTTTAATTAGTGTTACAGCTTTAAAACTGATCAACAATGGATAATGTGAAACCATTTATATTAAAAAGGAAACCAATATCTAGCCACTAAATTGAGTCAATCCTAAGGTCCAAATAAGACTTGGCATTGTAAATAGGATAGGATGTAAATTTCATACACAAAATCTAGACCTGATCCAAAAAGGCCAACAGTAGTGACAGAGAGAACAAGGACCAGAAGTTACTTAGCAAATGGTAAGTACCCTCTCATTAGCTTCTGTCGCTAGTTAGAACACTCACTAGTGTTCTAGCGTCACTAGTGTCACTCAAGTGTCCTTGAGTAAGTCACTTGCCTCTCTGGAACTTACACTCAACATATGAAAGGTATGTGTTAGCAGATTTTTAAGCTCCCTTCCATTCATATCTTTAAGTCTATTCATAGCTTTAATCCCATTCATAGCTTTAATTCCATTTATATCTTTAATTTTGCTGCCCACTCATTTCAATTTCTAAGTTTCCATTACTCTCAGCTAGTATCTTTTTATCAGTTTATTTTTAAGCAATTAGTTTGTTTTTTTTTAATTTACATTTCTATACACTCAGATATCAGTCTTGGTCCTTCCTAAAATATTTCCTCACTCCTTGCTTCCTAAGCACTTCATTTTACAATCTGGAAGTACTGAACACAACAAAACTGGCCAGTCAAAACTGCTGCCTTAATAGTAAGTTTACTCTGAGCCCTACTGTCAAAATGTTTATGATATCAGAGGCTACTTCAGTGTGTTTTTTTGTTTGTTTGTTTTTTTTGCAGTACGCGGGCCTCTCCCGCTGCGGAGCACAGGCTCCGGCCATGCAGAGCTCAGCAGCCATGGCTCACGGGCCCAGCCGCTCCACGGCATGTGGGATCTTCCCGGACCGGGGCACGAACCCGTGTCCCCTGCATCGGCAGGCGAACTCTCAACCACTGCGCCACCAGGGAAGCCCCAGTGTATTTTTTAAAAGCTTTCGTGATTTGACATTTCAGGTTAAATTACATGGTGCTGTTTTTTTCGTTTTTGGGTTTTTTTTTGCGATATGCAGGCCTCTCACCGTTGTGGCCTCTCCCGTTGCACAACACAGGCTCCGGACGCGCAGGCTCAGCGGCCATGGCTCACAGGCCCAGCTGCTCCGCGGCATGTGGGATCTTCCCGGACCGGGGCACGAACCTGTGTCCCCTACATCGGCAGGTGGACTCTCAACCACTGCATCACCAGGGAAGCCCTATATGGTGTTTTTAATGCAAATATTTAAGTACATTAAAAGCCATAGGTAAACAATGTCACTAACCATCTTCCAATTTGATTTGCAATCTGATCTTCTAATTTCTGCAGCTCCAACGTGTAAGCCATTATTCGAGCACTGCACACCATGAGATTCTTAACTGCATGCAAAATCTGGTCTTTCTGAGTGCTCAGAGAAAGGAGTTTCCATACCCCTTCTCGTATTCGAATTTCTAAATGTATTTTTTCTTGAATGCTGCAGTCCTTTAAAAAAAGAGAGAGAAAAAGCATTTTTAAAAGGTAGCAAAACCCAAAATTATAACATTTCTTTTTACCCCTAATAGATGGAAAATGTACTATCTAGTATTATAATTTTAAAATATATTGGGAAAGTAACAAAGTTTTAGTGTATGATAGCATAAAATCTTTTAAAGGCTCTGTGCAAAATCTTAATTTCTTGCTTTATTAGGAAGTCTTTACAATCTACTGGATAAACAGAACAGAAACAAAGGTGAGAAATAATACATATTCTTACTGTAACTGTACAAGGTTGAATAGTGTCCCCCACATATTCCTGTCCTCCCAGAACCTTAGAATGTAACCTTATTTGGACACAGTTTTGCAGATGTAATTAGTTAAGATGAGGTCATACTGGATTAGTGTGGGCCCTAAATCCAATGACTGTTGGCCTCATAGGAAAGCCAAGTGAAGACACAGAGGAACACACAGAGAACTCCATGTGAAGATGGAGGCAGAGACTGGAGTAATGAGTCTACAAGCCACGGAACACCAAGTATTGCTAGCAACCACCAGAAGCTGGAAAAGGCAAGGACAGATTCTTCTCTAGTCCCTTCAGC
>NW_006771471.1:1510521-1517178 GCF_000442215.2 Lipotes vexillifer | reverse complement strand
AGCAGGAACATGGCCCTGCGGGTACCCTGATTTCAGACTTCTGGACTCCAAAACTCTGAGAACAAATTTCTGTTGTTTTAAGCCACTCAGTTTTGGTCATTTGTTATGGCAGCCTCAGGAAACTAATACAAGAATATAATAACCAATGTGCATGTATTGCACATTGGTTACACATGCATGTATTATGTAAGTTGCACTGTGAGATGGCAAGATGTAACTGATGACACTAAATTAACCAAGGAAAAACTTTCTAAAAGAACAGATGTTGAATAAAGGAACTAAGGTTTAACAGCAGAGAGGTAACAGGCTATTTGTTAGGCTAAGCAATGTAAATAAAATCTCAGAAGCAAGAGAGTGAAAGAACTATGCTAAGAAACTGTCAGAAGCTTTAGCTACCTGGAACAGAGATTTAGAACACAGTTTTGGATATATTTATTTTAGTTTTAAGTGTCACCATGAAACTACTAAATCATTTTAGTTCTGAAAGTCTTTCATTCTGTACCATGATCATAAAATGGCCTGGCTCTATAAACAAGTTTCATATGTAACATCAAAATTCTATAAACTGAAAAGTATTGTTCTGATTTAAATTCAGTGACTTTTAAAAAATTATAAATCACTAGATACTCTTTAATATACTACAAACATGTAATAATGCTTCAGTATGTCTATTTCTAAAAATGAAGAGATCATCCTAGCTTCTGCAGTTAAAAAAAACAAAAAATGAACGCTATAGTTTACCTTTTAACTGGAATAAAATTTATATCAAAAATCTGAATGAATCTAATAACAAAATTTCCAGGTATTGAAAGGACAATCTTTTCAAAAAGAAAAGCTGAAAGTTAGAGCAATAGTCTACGATTACCCAAAAAGAAAAACTTCAGATGATTTAACTTGATTATCCAAATCAATCAAATGTGCTATTCACACGCAGAAAACAGATCTGTTTAATTACCTTCTGTAATTACATCATGTAATCGCCACATAAAAACCTTCTTTTGTAGTATAACTCAAAACTGATGTACTATATAAATGTAGTCATTTGCTGCTTTTCCTTCTTTACACATGACTGAATTTCAACAACTCCATCTCATCTTTTTATGACTTGTCAGTCCCAAAGTAAATTCTTCTTTAATGTAATTAGTAATCAATTATAAGAATTATCTGTGTGACCCATATGTCTATAGAAATAAACTCTGGCAGGCGGGTTAGCATTGGAGAGTCTACTTAGGGAGAAACTTGAAAGTGGGATGAATAACTTTACCCCACAACTCAAATATAAACGAATACCATCTGGTGCCATTAAATTCAAGTTTGCTTTTTAAATACTACAGTCAGGCAGCCAGTTTAAATACTACAGTCAGGCAGCCAGTTGAAGGACTAGCACAGTCCCTCTTAAAGCTGGCTGCACATTAGAATCACCTCAGGCAGAGAGGAAGGGCCTTACAAAAGTACCTAAGCTTATGACCTGCCCCCAAACAATTAGGATCTCTGGAGGTGGAACCTGCTCTTTTATTTAAAGCTCCTCTGGTGATTCAGTGCACAGCCACGGCAGAGAACCAGGGCTGCACTACTTGAAATTCCCCAGCCATCGGGAAAGTTGCAACAACCTTTAGAAACCAGTAGGTGGCCAGAGACAACACTAAGGAATCAGTTCGGACTTCTAAGGGTTTCCATCTGGTAAATGAAGATTGTCTTTCTTCACTTATTGATAAAGACTTCATAAAAGTAGAGAGGCATGGGATATAGTGGAGAAAGGAAATGTAAAGTCAGGGTTTAAAAAAAATTACAGTATTTTTAAGATTAAATATTCAGTAAGCAAATGAGATATAGCTAGCAGATATTATATTAGAATTCTGCCCTTTAGAGCAGTGGGCAGCAAACTATAGCCTGGCCAGAACCTGTTTTTGTAAATAAAGTTGTACTGGAGCACAGTCATGCCCATTTGTGTTGTCTATGGGTACTTTCAAGCTACAAAGGCAGAGCTGAATAATTTCAAAAGAGACTGTGTGGCCCACAAAGCTGAAAAGATTTACTATTTGTCCTTTTACAGAAGTGGTTTGCTGATCCCTAACCCAGCCAAATGAACATACTTAGTAAACTATGACCTTACCTCCCCTGCTCTACAGTGAGTGGATGTGGATCTGGGAGGGCTGACAGAAGACGGATAAATTAAGTGTATGCATTTTTTTTTACTGGAGTATAGTTGATTTAAAATGTTGCGCTAGTTTCTTTTTTTAACGCATTCAGGGTGAAAAAAAGGACCATTGTATTAGCCAGTTTTGTGTTCTCCATACAAGTTCTTTTAGTATAGTATATACTATAATATATAGTACACATCTATACTTTACATGCAGAGAAAACATCTCTGGTCAAGCAAACTACTCTAGCCAAGAAAAACATAATGGAGTCAAAGGATTTGTTTTCAGTTAAAAAGGGGTACAAACTGCTCCTAGGCTAGGAGTGACGTCTAGTGCGAACCACAGAGAGAACAATGATCATGTAATGAGGGTGGCATTCAATGGTGATGCTTACTACCTCAAAGAGGAAGAGTAGGGAGCGAAAATCATCACTGCCTCAACCATAATGGCAGAGTCAAGACTGACTAGGGCCAGTGACAAAAGCATGTTTCCCTGTATGCATCCCTCTTAAAAGTGTGTGAATTCAAGCCTCCAAGAAGAGGGAGAATGGGGAGAGAGCCTTCCTTTTGTTATTTCTTCTTCAATTTTCTAAATAAGGGCTTGCTATCAGGTCAAAGAGAAGCCTTATCTCGTAGGTATTTAAAGTCAGGCAGGTAAAAATAAATGGATAGGGCAAGGCTAAGAATGAAACAGATGACTTAAATGTGCAAACTTAGATCATGTAGAAAATGGAAATATACTAGATTTTAAGAGCTAGAAGGGCACAAAGGAAGTACAAAGAAAATGACTTTAGTGTTGGAATTAAGCACTGACTAAAACAAAAGGAAAAAAACAAAAGAAGTTGGGCTGCTGGTAAGAAAACTGTAGTAATCCAGATAGAAACTATCACCCACCTAATGGGTATAGTTAAACCATGTTAGCTAAGAGACCAAGATGAAAAAGATTGCAGAAGAGTATATACAGTATACATTCTTTCCAAAAGAAATTTTGTGTATTTTAAGAGTTGTTTACATACAGAGAAAAGTCTAGAAGTTGTTAACAGTGCTCATTCTGGGGAATGGAATTGGAGAAAGAATTCTTAAATTCATGTTTCTGTCTATGTTTACTTTTCTGCAATGAGAAAATATTATTTCTCAAATTTTATTTTTATAAAAATTTCAAAAGCTTAAACATTTGTAAGAAAAGGTGGGTGGCTGCGCCAACTATTCAGATGAATGGGACAAAAGATAATAAAAATAGTCATCTCTCAAGCATGTATGAGTGCTAGGTACTGTGGTAAGTACTTTAAAGAGGTTTTCAAATTCCAACAAATTTCTGTGATAAGCAGTTTACTATTCTACAACTGCAGAAACTGCAACTTAGAAAAGACAGGTAACTTATTCAAGGCTGCACAACAAAACAGAGTTGGATTTTACCTTAATCTGACTCCAAAGCCAATATTCTATGCTGTGAGTAGTCACAGATGACTCTAAGGTTTCAGCAGAGGTGTCACACTAGTGAGTGACCATCTCAAAATCTTTGGTGCTATCCCTATCTGACGGCAGGTTCATTAGGATCAAAGGAAACACAAAGAGTCAGTGTTAGTCAAGTATAAAATTCTCTTACTGACCCTCAGTATTCCTGTTAGGTTAAAACCTATTACTATTTTGCAATTTTTCTCCAAGATCCAGACAGAAGGAATTCCACAACTCAATTATTTTAATTTGTTGCTGCCTAAGAATCTTTAAGTAATGTACTTTCCTACATGTAAATAATCCAGCCATTACGTATATTTAAATATTTCTTTTCATTCCATATAGCTAAACTTCTTTTATGACCTTATCCTCTTATCTCTTTTGTACCACACAAAAACATTTACTGGTGCACACAGCTCAAGAAATATACTTGATCGGCCTCACCAACACCTACATGGTAAGTGCAAGAACCTCAAGATCACCAATTCACTAGAAATCAAATTTTAAAAAATAATTAGTACAATCAAAGGGAAACGGAGCAGGACCCTGTGGTCCTTGCCCTCCATGTCCTCAGCCTGCCTTTTTGCCCGTGGAAAAACTTGAGTCAAACAATAAGTTTAATCAGAGAAGTGAGAATATGCAGAAGCAAAGAAAAGCAGTCAAATGGGACAAAACAATAATAATTTAGTCAGTAAGCCAAGTCGAGGGCCTTCCGTTCCTTCTCAAGGGCTATAGGTAATATTCTGGGCCACATCCTGGGAGCTGTCTGATAGGTACTGAAACCCCCAGTAGGTGGACGTTAACTACATGGCGACAAGACTGCGCTGAGACATAAGCTGCCAGAAACCGAGAACTGGCCTCAAAGAAATGGAAACAAAGCAACCCTGGAACTGAAGGTTAACTGTGCTTAAAATAATCACGACGACGCTGGTCAGACCACTGCAAGACCAATTTCAAGACGGCTGTCAGAGCTGGCTGTGCCGTTTCCACATGTGGCCCCTCCCTCTGTCTACAGAAGCTCATGTCCAGAGGTTGTCGGCGGGGCAGAGTCAGCCTTTGGACAGGCGTCCAACACTGCACCCCACCACCCGACCTCGGCCTTTGCCGGCATCCAAAACAAAGCAAACTTTCCTTTCCACCAATCTTGCCTCTTTATTGGCTTTTGAGCAGCCAGCAGCCAGGCCCCAATTTCGATAACAAAAGTACATAACAGGATAGAACAGAAAAGAAACACTCTGCATCGAAATGTTTGAAGTTTTTGAAAATGCTGGCATAACACAGCATAAATTACTGATAAAGTTACTGCCCTCTTTGCATAACGACTCAAGGTCTTGCTTTCCTTTTCACAGCATTATGGAGACTTCCTAACAATTTTCTATCTGCTGAGGGTTCTAAGGTTTACAGAAAAGAAAATGGGTTGCTACGCAAAGGTAATAGGTGGGACCATACAAAACTGTTAATATTCTACCAATTTTGACCTACAAAACTCGGAATTTCATATGGTTTAATCTACTTTAAAAATAGGGAAAACACGGTGGAGAGTAAACTGGAAGTGGAGATCCAGCTCAAAGACATCAGAGTTCTAAGTCCCATCTTTTAAGTTTGCTTTAAAGGTTAAGAGTGGAAAGTATAAACTTTTAATAACTGCCAAGAAATAATGTTGGACTATATTAAGTAGAAAGTTTCCTAACACACATTTTACATGGATAAATACCAAACACCAAACTTCTCTCTTATCCAATTCAAAAAGAATCCACTATCAGACCAACTTTTTCTCAAGTTCGGAGGTTGCAGTTTACTTCTCCACCCCTCTCCACCAAGTTTATACTGTGTGTAGACAAAGCTCCTACAGTGATTGCGCTTTGCATCAAATCTAGTAATATGCCAAGTGTCCTCCACGGGCCTCGGGTGGGCTTCCGGGAAATCCCGGCGCTCCCATTCCCCCTGCGTCACCCACCCTTGCAAAAAGACAAGCGTCCCAATCCTGGGAGGAGGGGCGGCGGACAGGTGCGCCCCAAAACGCGCTGCGAGACTTCGGCGTCGCTTCCCCATTCCAGGCCTGTTTCCTCCCTAAGAAAATTGGGGGCGGGGGTGGGGAGACGGGAACGGGGAGATTTCCAAGCTCCATTAGGGCCTCAAAAGTGCAGTCGCCTAGTCCTTTGTTCCTGGCCACGGCGGAATACGAGACGCGAAGGGGTGGGGGGGGGTGGGGGTTTCCCGTCGTCCAGGCAAAACGACCGCTTGAGGACCTGAAGCCGGCTCCCTTCCTCACTCACCTGCTGAGCGGGAAGCCCCGCCGGGCGGAGCTCGGGTCCCCTCAGGATCTGCCCCTCCATCACCAGCGCCACAGCCAGGGCCGCCGCCACTCTTCCAAAGGTAAGATTTGAAAAGCCCGCCCCTGGCTGGAGCAGCGGAGTACGCCAACCGCCGGGACGTCCCGGGCGTACCAAGTCCCGGCGTAGAGGGGGCGAGGGGGCCTGCGAGCCGGCGCGCGCACGCGCAGTGGCCGCGCCCCGCGCCGCCCACGCTTGAACGTTGCGGAGACCCGAGTTCTCAGTGCCCGCTGGACAATAGGGAGCGGTGGGCTGACTTAAGGCAATGCTTGGGGTGTGGGCGGGCCTGGGACAGGAGTGGGCAGGGTCATGGGGAAAGCAATGGTCACTGAGAGCACCTAACCTCGTGCACGATTTCGGCTGCTGGTTTTCAAGGCCAGCCTTTTGCGCAGGGAGCTTTCGGCCTGCATCCCACCGTAGGCCCTCCAAAGCGCTCGGGGTGGGCTGACCCAAGGCTGCAGTCCCTGGACTCCCACAGACAACCCGTGGTCTCACTCCCAGAGAACCAAATGACACTGCCCTCAGCGATCACTCTCACACACAGTACAGATTGTCACCCGGGGTCACTTAGAGATCATGGCCTTATTAATCAGGCTGGTGAGACACCGTGTCAGGCATTTCACAAGCCCTTTTCTTGTGTCCACAGTGTTTCTTTGTAATTCCAGATGCCCCTCCCCCGAGCCGAGTAGTCTGTTATTTCTTGCAAAAAACCTCTTTCATTACTCTTTC
>NW_006771471.1:1499870-1510434 GCF_000442215.2 Lipotes vexillifer | reverse complement strand
CTCTTTCCCCACCAACATCCAAAGTGACAGCTGAATGAGGTATCATTTCCCCAGAGTCCCATTTCTTGCTGTCACTAAAGACCAATATAAAGACCCTTTTAATCATATTGGGAAACGAATTATTGGGAATTAAATATAATGGCAAAGCATGGAATCTTTAAAAATCAAAATTGAAGTGCCAAAGATTTCAGGCCTTTGTAAACTCTTTAAAAATCCACAGTCCTGGACTTCCCTGTGGCGCAGTGGTTAAGAATCTGCCTGCCAATGCAGGGGACACGGGTTCGAGCCCTGGTTGGGGAAGATCCCACATGCTGCAGAGGAACTACACCCGTGCACCACAACTGCTGAGCCTGTGCTCTAGAGCCCATGTGCCACAACTACTGAGCCCATGTGCCACAACTACTGAAGCCCACACGCCTGGAGCCTGTGCTCCACAAGACAAGCCACTGCAATGAGAAGACCGCGCACCACAACGAAGAGCAGCCCCCGCTCGACGCAACTAGAAAAAGCCTGTGCGCCGCAACTAGAAAAAGCCTGTGCACAGCAACAAAGACCCAACACAGCCAAAAATAAATAAATAAACAAATTTATTAAAAACAACAACAACAAAAAATCCACAGTCCTTCCCTTGAAAAGGCAACAGAAGTCTCTGGCTTCTGACATTTTTTTCTCCTGAGGGTAGAATCTATCAAATCAACCCTCCCAGCTCACCTCATAAAGGCCTAGGTCACTTTTCATTCCATATATAAAGTGACTGTTTATTTGCCTGAGACAGTCCTTGTTTGGGTCTGTCGTCCCAATATCCCACAAATCTTGTCTTGTCCTAGGCAAAGTGGATATTAAGTTATGTGGTCACATTATCCATAGGTTTTTTTAAACCAGTTAGTTTGGAGATGAATTTGTGAAAATGTAAAGAATGCCCTTTCTCTCAAAAGGGTAGTTTGCCTCTTCAAGGCCCTGGACCAAGTGACACTAGAAGCTGCCCATCTAAGAATGGCTCTCCCCTTACATTAGGAATGTATGGGTCATTAGGGATGACCCATATCCTTACACACAACTATAAAATACGTAGAGTTCAAAACTACCAATACAGAGTTCAACTCATTCTCTCCAAACACAGATCTGAATTCTAGAGTCATTAGGTACCCTTCTCCCCTTATGCACACCTCTCTCTCATGCTTACCACTTTGTGGTATAATTATCCCCTATTCAAAGTGAGCCTTATGAGCCTAGTATAGTACCTGACTCAGAAATACACACAGGGTACTCGTTATCAGCCATATATTATTTCTCATGTACACAGCTCTCAGACTCAGAACAAAATACTTAGAGAAACCATCACTTCATGGAAACAGGACCAAGCCAACCATTTTTTTGTTTGTTTGTTTTTAAAGAATTGTTTATTTACTGAACCTGGGGCAGATTAGATACACAACCAATTTTAAATTTACATCTTTTAACTCAGTTTTAACTGTTTAAACACACACACACACGCGCGCGCGCGCGTGTGTGCAGGCGCAAATTGGCATGCAACAGTTGTCCTAAGGTAAAACACAGCCGCCTTAAACTGATGCAAGTTTTTTCACCCAAGGTTGAAAAATCGTTTATCCTGAACATGAAAACCTGTAACAAATTTAATTATATAAAACTCATTACTTGTAGTTTTCCCCTTGTGAAATTCCAAAAAAAAAAAAAAAAGAATGTACAAGTAACTAACATAGATCAGTCACAACGTAATCGTGGATCATCCCCACACCAAAACCAGATGCTCCTTTAATTTTAAAGGAGACCATCATCAGAGACCACGAGAAAGTCATTTTGTTTTATAGGAAACAAAATTCACACATGCCAAAAAAGCAAGACCCAAGAAAAACAAAAACAAAAACCTTAGTACTGACAGTGATGTTCAGTACCCTAATTAAAGTAGCAAAAATTCCACTAATCAAAAATAAAATAGCCAAGCCAACAAATTTTAAATTGGACACTGATGTAGGAATATTTGATGAGTAAATACTAGGTATATAACTGGAGATGCATTTATACTAGAAAAAAGAGACCTAGGAAAGGTCATATTTAGTAATTATCTGTAGAACAGACAGTTGCTATTAAAACTTTTCTCTTTGGAGAAGAAGATACAATGAGGTTCTATTTCTTTATTACTCATCAAGGGATGTACCCAGGAAGTGCTTAAGACACAACTATTATATGGTGATTAAAATACCTCAGAGTAGGAATGCTATTTATTTATACTCAGGTCCTTTCTTATTACTGCTAATTTCATCAAACATAGTTTTCTCTGGTGTATGTGATGTACATAAAAATTGAATAATCTATGAAAACTACCAAATGATTAAAGGTTTCACATGCAGTAGTTTGATCAACTTGAGGGTGAATGAATGAACGAATTTAACAACTCCCAGAAAGTAAGAAGTACTACATTTCACTGTCTCAAATGCTTGACAGGTAACACTTGGGCATCTCTCATTTGAGAGCTAACATCCCACCCACTTGGGCTCCCACAGTAGGTGGTTTCTCACTCAACTGCCCAGGTGTAGGAGCTTCAGCCAGAGCCTGAGTGATGGAATTACTGTCCTATCAATATCACTTCCCATTACAAGTTCAACATTTAATACTAATTATAAGTATTAGTTATAGCTAATACAACAAATAAATAATATTTAGTCATTAATAAATAAATAGAAAATCAGTATTTGACATAAATAGAACAGCCAATTTAGATAATACTAATAAATATTAAAGTACATTTTTCTTCTCTTTATTCACCATATTCCTCTTCCTAACTCTCTAAAAGGCCAAAAGAAAGAAAAATACTGAATTTGAAATCAGCTTTCTTACATAATAGACCCATTACTTTCAAAAATGTGATTTGCCCCAGAACAGGTAACTGTTGTGGTTTCTAGTATCCTCCTGGACATTCTTTTTTAAAAAACCCTATTAAAAAATCATCTTGGAGCTTCCTTTACTCATCTGGATACTTACATTATCTTGTAGGTAATGAATGTAGAATGAACTTCATAGACTAGAGCTGTATCTTGAATTATAAACATAAAAAAGAAGGAACTGAAGTAAAGGTGCTAAGCAGAAGTGCAGCATTTGCTTAAATGAATAAGCCACCATCGATAAACAGCTGAAGCATCATATAATCATAAGGGGGATATGGAGTATGGAGTCTGAGGACTTATTAGCCCTGTGACCTTGGGCAAGCCACTCAGTGTCCTTATCTATAACACAAGTATAATAATACCCAACTTCTCTTTTAGTAGTTGTTGAGAGACTCAAATGAGATAAGATTTGTGAGAGTGCTTTGTAAACCAGTTATCCCACATAAACATGAGGTATTGCTACTGCAGGAAGAAAACATCAGTACCTATGAGCAAATGTACAGGACCTGAGGAACACTGAGAACTGAATGAGAAAAGCTTATGTGAATAGGGTTGGATATATTCAAGATATATTACCCACCACTGAAAAATAATACCTAGATTATATAGGGAGAATTCCTACAAATCAAAAAAAGTCCCAGTGGAAAATGATCAAAAGTTATGGTAGGCATATATTACAGGACAGTAAATCCAAATGGCAAATAAAATGTGAAAAGTTGCTCAACTTTATCATTAGTTTTAACCTGTAAAATCAAGATAATATTTTATAGTCACTAGATTGGTAATAATAAGTTTGATAATACTAAGGATTGGTGAAAGTGAAAATCAAGAAGATATTATACACTGGTAGAGGGGATGTAACTTTGTTCAATCACTTTGGAAAAAAATTCAGAACTATCTTAACAGAGTTGAAAATGTGAATACCCAGCAAGTCCACTCTTAGATCTATATATCCTTAGATAAACTCTTGCAAATGTGCACCAGCAACACTGCTTGTAATAACAAAAATATTAAGACAATCTGAATGTTCATTTCAGGAGAATGGGCAAAAAAATTGTGGTGATTTACCCAATGGAATATTATATATCAACAAAAATGAATGAACCATAGATACATGTAACATCATGGCTGAATCTTAGAAATACTGAATGAAGAAAGCAAGTTGAAGAAGAGTATATAAAATATATAATTTTTATAAAGAATAAGAGAATCTAAACAATACATCGTTTAGGAATACATACATATACTTATATATGTATTTACAAGTTTATATTTAAAAAGGAAGAGAGTGCTAAAAACAAAACTCAGGATAGTGATGCTCTCTGGGAGAAGGGCAGTGGGATGGGATGGAAACAGAGCATGCTTTAGTAATGGTAATGCTTTAATTCTTATGTTGGGTGATGGGTTCACATGTATTCATTTTAATGTTTACCTGGTAACTTACCTAAATATTACATATATTCTTTTGTGTGCCTTAAAATTTCATAATAAGAAATATTTCTAAAACATTTAAAATATTCTTGTACAAGTTAAACAATGGTGATAATGTATGGTATTTTAAAAGATACTTACTTGACAAAATAATAATACATTTTTTGGCTTACAAAATTGAATTTACATTTAATTCATTTCCAGTACATTTTATACTATGTGAAAGTTAGAAGTACAACCGTAATGCATTGGTGCCCATGCCCAGTGAGAGACAAGAACTGGCCATGTGGATTTATCTGTGAACACTTAAGAGCCGCTGTTTAGGAGCTTGGGTGGGGGGTTGGGTGGAATTTGCAAAGGATGAGAGGTTCTGTCAGCAGGTGGGGACGAAATTAAGTGCAATTTGAGTTATTACTGTTAACGTGACATGCATATTACACAGAGGCCTAAGGATATTTGAATGGCGTTAAAATCAGAGGGCTCCATACTGAGCAAGCAAATCAGCCAGAGGAATTGGTTTTAGGACTTGAATCAATGAGCCACAAACTATAGCACACAAAGACCTTGTCAGGGTTTATGTAGGCTTGGGCAGTTTTAAAGGAATCATCATCATGATCTTAAACTTATGTTTCCCATCCTACGACCTGCCTGCTCTCTAGGCTTCACATAAGGCCCCTTTTCACAGCCACCTGTTCCCACTTGACAAAAGAAAGGCATCACTTTTACCCATTCCTACTGCATGCCCCAGGGTATAAAAGCCATCTGGGAGCCAAAGGGACAATTAAATTTATTGGTATTGATGTTGCTATAAGCAATGAACCACAAGCTTAGGGCTTACATTTATAAAAATGAAAGCCAGATGTGGACTTGATGTTGAAAGCTGGCTCATTCTAGCATTATTTAATATTCACCCATGGATACATAAACTAATTGGAGGGAAGAAGAGGCTCATCCATCTCATTATGAGGTTCATTGCCAGGAAAATTTCACTTTTGATGTTTAAGATTGATCCATTATAATTTGTAATATACTTATTTTGTTTTTATCAATTGTGTACTACTAATGATTTTAATAATGCAACCCAAAAGAAAACTCTTGACAGTTAAATATAAAATTCCAATTAACATGCATATGTTTGCTGCAGGGAAACATGATAGGATGAGCAATAAAGACCCCTCAAGCATAAAAATATTTTATACGAGCATAAAATTCTGTGGAGGAAGTGGAATAAAAATACAAGTTCAAGTAGGAAAAGGAACACTAAAATTTCCAACTTATAGATTAAGTTGTTCATGTATTTAAATGGTGGCTGGGTCTTTGACATTTTGGATTCCATTGGATACACTAAATAAATATGTTTTAAATTTTAAATTATATATTTTTTAATACATCAGCAATTACATCCTTTGTAACTATTTAGATGTATGCTAAAACATAACAGATGCCGCCTTAAAAAATATGTAAGGGGTAAAAAGTTTTAAAAAATTCTTTTAGGTGTTTTGCACGAAAATGTTTGAAATCCGCTGACTTACATACATAATAGCATCACGCTACAATACTCAGACCCACCTATGTTTAACAGAGAGCATACCTGCAGACTCACCTCCTCAAATTTTTCTAATTCTGCTTCTTCCACTCCCCACCTTCCCTCACAGTCTCTCATATGCACCCTTCGTTTCCAGGACAAACCCAGCTCCTTCTCTAGGTAACTTTTTTCTTTAGGCGCATTAATGCCATCAGTTAGGCTAAAGACAAACGCTTCTCTTCCTGCTTTGGTTCTTTTAAGGTTCTCTTTATGGATATGCACCATTGTTTTCTCTGTCTCAAGAGTATCCAGCCAACATACGAGGCCTGTGCACTCTCAGATAACATTTTGAATCAGCTTTTCAAGTTCCAAAGAAATAAAAAGGAAGCCTACTGGAATTTTTATTAGAATTGCACTGAATTTAGAAGGAAATGATATATTTAGGTTATTGGGCGTTCCCATCCATGAACATCACATATGTTGCAAATTTAGATTCTTTAATGTCTTTCACTAAAGTTTTACAGTTTTTTCCACATAGGCCTCGCATATCTTTTGTTCCATTTTTGGATTCCATGTATATCTTCTTGCTATTGGAAATAATACTTTAAAAATATGTCTTTGATTTGTGGTTAGTATATAGAAATAAAACCGATTTTCATCTGCTGGTTTTATATCCAGATGCCTTGCTAAATTCTCTTATTATTTCCAATAAATTGTCTGTAGGTTTTGGGCGGGAGTATTCTATGCAAATGACTCAGTGTGAATAATAACAATTTTGTTTCTTTCTTTTCTAATTTTCCTTATTCTTTTTATCTCACTTAGTGCAGTGGCTGAGACAGGCAGCCATTATAGTGTTAAATGATGTGGTGATAGTGGGCATATTTGTTTTCTTCACGATTTTAAAGGAAATGTTTCTAATGTTTAACTCTTTATCTCACTAAGTATACATTGTTCACCTTGTAACTTTGGATTTATTTTCTCCATTCTTAAGCATTAACTCTTCAAAAATTGCCTTTCCTCTGTTCTCTCTATTCTGTCATTCAGGGACTACAATTAGACAGAGGTTAAACCTTATTCTATCGTCTTATTTATTGTGTTCAAATTCAGCTAATCTCGACTTTTTTCCAGAGAGGATTTGCCTATGCTTCTGCTTGGAGCCAAAAGGCTCTAGGTACCTAAGACCAGTCAGGCCAGATTCTTAAGTTTAATATAAGGTTCTCAAGTACAGGTCCTTCTACTTGCCAGTGACAAAGCAAAACGCTTTGTGTGTGAGTGCATATGCATGTGTGCACGTATAGCTTACAGCTCTGGTTTCAACTCAAGGTTTTTTTGTTTGGTTGGTTATTTTTGTTGTTATTCTAATTTTAGTCCCTTAGAGATTTTTCTTCTTTCTGGAGATCTCAGCAATGTTACAGAAGTTATACGTTATGCAAAATTTATGTTTCATGCAAAATTACTCAATAGTGAGAGGAACCATTATTCATGAAGTCCACCATGCTGCTAATATAGAAGTCCACAAGAAAGGGTATTTGAACACCACAAATATAAGAAGTAAATAATTACAGAATAAAAAGCAGTCAAATTGCACATATTTGATTTTAAGGAAAACTCACCATATTATCTTTGCTTTTCTCCTTCTGCACATGTAGCCACCTGAAGAAGCTGCTCTGTGTCCTAACAAGGTCATATTCTGATGCCCACTTTGAATGTGTCCAAAAAGGAAAATGGAAAAGACAGCATTTTTCAAAGGTTAGAACAGAGAGCCATGGAGAATAAATGGACTGGGAAGCCCCTTCCAGGTCTAATCAAGGAATATTTCTCTCGTCTTGGGATAAAGGATCCTTACAATATCTGCCTACTGGGATTTCACACCTGCTACACACCAGCAACTGCTGTGTCTCCTATTTTTCTCCAGGGAATAGTTATTGAGGTTACCCTGAACACAAGTTTACCAGTGTGTACTGGATGTTTAGGGAACTGATGACTTGCCTTTTTAAGTCATAAGTTTTTTGGATCAAGCAGAGCCACACTCAGACATGAAGCATGTTTCTTCCTGATGTAGGGACTACACTGTATCACCCATAGATTCTGCTCTTTGAACTTGATGTTCCATTGAAAGGCACTTCTGGGTTTTCTCCTTCAGGGACAGATGAGTACATATTGCCTATAGGAAGAAGAGTGAATTGAATGTTTATTGCCTAATAGGACTGACTGTTGTAATCAGTGACATTCACAAAATATTTTTGGTTTGGTTCCCTTGCTCCTAAGTTTGCCTGTTTGCAGTTGACTGTGCCTATGAGCCATGCTTTGGCTGATGAACCATGAGCGGAAGTGTCTGTGCAGCAGCTTTAAGAGCAAGTATGTGATTTGCTATAATTTTCTTTCCCCCTGTCCCAGTGACAGGCAACCTTACAGATAGTGGATGGTACAAAATCCTGGGTTTCAGAGTGAGAGAACTGGAGAACCCACAGACATCTATTGATGGACATATATTAGGAGCAAGAAATACATCTTTGTTGTTTTGAGCCTCTGGATCTGGGGACTGTTTGTCACTACAGCATTACCTAGCCCATCCTGACTGATACAAGTACCAAACTAAGAGATGGTATTTAAACTATAGTCTTAGCCCTGCCACCAAATATCTATGCATCAAGTCACTTGACATCTGTAAATGTAAGTTTCATCACTTGTGATATAGGATTAATCATTCTTCCCTTGTCACTGGATTATTTTTTTTTTTTTTTGGTATCCAGCATTTGTGAAAGTGTTTGAAAAATGTAAAGCAAGTGCAAATATATGCCAGTAGTATCATTAATAACACTGAATTGGTTTATTCTCCCCTATATAATCCTAATCCCAAGAAGAAAATATTAGGGAAGTTATGAAAACTCTAGGTTTAAATCAGATAAGAGTGGAATGAATGACTTGATAATTTCAGCATGAAGTGGTAATATTTCCATCTAAAGTAGCTAAATAACTATGCACACCTTCTTTTACAACCATTAACTTCTTTAAAGGGTCTTTAATGCTTTTGAAATTTTATTGTAAGTTAAAAAGTTGTGACTAGCAAAAGTAAAACCAAAGGTAATTTTAGAAGAAAAAAGTTTATTTTGACCTTAGAAAATATTACATTTTTGTTTTGTGTGATGTCAAGGTGAGCACTGAGTTGGCTTGTTTACCACAAATTGCAGAGTCAAGCTTATTAAACTGTTTTGTTTTCAAACTCCATCTGCCTTTCCTTCACCCCCGCATTCTGAGTTCCAAGGGCTTGACCCTTGTCTTCCATTGAGATCCTCACACTAGAAAGAATGAATCACAGAGTCTTGTAAAAATGCCATTTCTATTATTTTCTGAAAACCTAAAGGCAGGAGAATCCTTTGACCACTTTGCAAAGTGTGTGAGCCTGTTGAGCTGTTCTTCACTGGTTAACAACGACCATAAACTGTTCACTAGAGCTGTCCGTGAGAGAGAATTCTGGGTCTTATGGGAATGTTATTTTTGGCTTGCCATTTGCTGTGTTATGAATGGCCAGGCAGGTAGGGTGGGGCTCCATGCTAATTCTATAAAGTGCTTGGTTGTCTGGTGCTATCACAGTAATGATGATGATGTGTGATGAATAATTATACATGAAACGCTGAGTTACTTCTTCAAATCATTTCTCTGCTACTTACAGAAAAATATTCATTTTGTAAAACATGCACTAAACTCTTTAGTTGAAATAAGTAAAATTTAAAATAGTATATAATATAGGATCAACAAGAAACTTGTCACTTGTAACTCAAATAATGTGGCTCTGAGTTCTTGAAAGGACATTTGTGCATGCCAAAGCATATAGTCATTAGATGTGCATCTGTATTTTTTATGTCCTAACAATATCTTCATCTTTTGGAGTTTCATTTTGTTGCTTTGTAGATGTTAGTATAACAATGTCACTCTTTCTCCCTAGCATAGTATTAATAAAACCCGAGATTTTACATGCAGGTTTAATGTGTAGCTTCCTTAATGTGTAGCTCTAAATACTTTGAAGAATTCTATATACTAATCATACACTTGATTTTTACTTGAAAAATATCTAACCAAAATAGTCTTTTAAATGTTGCTGTACTGAGAAAGGATATTTATACTAAATAGAAAAGATGAGGTAGTTTCCCTGTAGAAAGAATTTTCTTCCCAATGCCTAACAACTTATTTTTCTGCGTAGTTTTTATTTAATTGAGTTCTACTTCGCATCTTTGCTTAATAGTTTCTTATGTTCAAGCTAATTATAGAAATTACATACAAAATTATATGTATTTTATTACCTAATGTGAAATTAGTTTCCCCTTTTGAACATTATCTTTATTTACTGAAACTAAATTTGCCTCTGTTAACTGTGTTTCAAATTCATAAAATTAAAAAAATTAAAATAATGGTTAACAAAATCAGGATTACTATGTTGCTTTTTAACATACTGCAGTTTTAACAAATATAAGTTTTATAAGTTGAAGATGTCTGTAGAATTCTCAAAATTCTTGGTGCTTCCCTGGTGGCGCAGTGGTTGAGAGTCCACCTGACGATGCAAGGGACGCGGGTTCGTGCCCCGGTCTGGGAAGATCCCACATGCCGCGGAGCGGCTGGGCCCATGAGCCATGGCCGCTGAGCCGGCGCGTCCGGAGCCTGTGCTCCGCAACGGGAGAGGCCACAACAGTGAGAGGCCCGCGTACCG
>NW_006771471.1:1476430-1499448 GCF_000442215.2 Lipotes vexillifer | reverse complement strand
CCCAAAAAAAAAAAAAAAAAAAAAAAGAATTCTTAAAAGCCCTTGGTGTATCTTTTTTTTTCCTATGCCTTAATTCATTAATAGGGGAAACAAACTAATTGTTGACTAAGCATGTTAATCACCTTTTTTATTCAAACTGATAATGTCAATCACCTTTTATTATTCAAACAAAATATTTCCCCCTGAAAAAACGTAGGTTGTCCCAGAAAATTCATCTTAATAGAATAACAGATTAGACTTATTAAATAAATAGAAGATCTTACAATACATATTTTGAATATGAGAATGGTTTATTAATTATCACCAGATGAACAAGATAGGTGCTATACTATGTTTTTCTAAGGTATAGAATAAAATGTATTGTGTAACAATGTTAGCAAAAAAAGATCTGGGTTGATGTCAATTCATTATGGCTTATCAGGTCAGAATTTTTGTGACTATTACTAAAATGTACTATAGAACTTTCAGAGCAAAAAAGATTCAATCACAGAATTTTAGAAATTAGCACAAGCCTTAGAGATTATCTATCTAGTTCTATTCCACAATTTTATAAAAGAGGATAGAAACAATGTAATGATTGTAAAATGTTATAAAAATAACAAAGAATTTACTTCTTATTAAATACCTTTAATATGCTACTGAGGCATACTGGCAATCTCTTCCTAATATGATAAATTGCTAGCTTTCATTTATCATGTATTTGTATAAACACTGATATATACTATAAGGCATCTTAAGGTGCAGTTCCTATATCTGACAAAAGAACATTTCATAAAGTGGTTTTCTGATGTGGCCTTTTTGATGATAACATTTACTGAAGGACATGAATTGGTTGTTAATGGTTGGCTACCACAATATTTTTCCATCACTTTAAAATGACTGCTTACAGTATTGGTAAAGGTTTCACCCAGGTAGCAATTTATGATTTCCCCAATGGCCATCTCCTCATGTTCTTCAACCTCAACAGAAATATATGAAAGGCTCCTGCTATGGTTTCTCTTTCAGGCTGTGAGCCTAAAAGTTTACATGTCCTATTGGACATGTAAACAGTTAAATGGAAAGAAAAGAGTGAGAAGGAAAAGATGCCTAGTATTGAAGATCCTGCTGTGCCACCTGTTTTCCAGTCTTCCATATCCAATTGTCATAGTTTATGTAAGATTCATTAATCACCAGGAGCTCAGGGGTCGTGACAGCTGTAATGTCTTTTAAATAAAACGCTTCCTTGACTGCACTGTGGTACAGCTGCACTAACCAAAAAACAAATATATTCATTTGTCCACTGAGAAAGTAATTTTTTTCTTCCTAGCAGTAGCATCAATTTTTCTTTTGAAAAATAAAGCATAATCTAGCTTTTAAGATAGAGCTCTTGATCAGTAGTCACATCTCTCTCTCTCTAAAGTCAAGAGTCAGCCTTAGTGTTGTTGAATTCATTTTCAGGTTTTATTAGAGAAAGGTTTCTGTTAGAAGTATAACCAACATAGGATTTTACCTGCTTAATTTTATGTACTTGATTTTTCAGATGAAAAGTATAAGAAAAAGCCTTGCCACCTTCACCCTCCGTCTCAATTCTCCCATATACTTTATAAAATTCTGTATGTTGAATTAAATAATTCCTCGGGATCATTATTATTTATTTCTGTGGCTACAAACCCCAAATTAACAAGGTTAATATCAAACTGTTATACAAAACTAGATAAAATGTCGGTCCGATGCCATGGTAATCAATTTTAAAAATGAGACTACAAATCTGAATCTATTATTACGATCATCATATTTATGATTGTATGAATAACATTATTCACTCCAGAATGTTAACAAGATGTCTTTCATGTATCATTAAAATAACTTGTGTCAAATACTTGGCTAAATTATTGAAGTGCTTTCAATGTTAATAATTTCATACAAATGTCTAGCAAGAATAATCCGTCAAAATTAATTAATGATCAATTAGGATAGATTATTTCTCTTGGCTCTCATTTGCTTTCCTAATAATCAACTTGCTTTTTTTCTAAAATAGGTCAACATGAAATGAGTGCTAGTCATTTCACACTTTTAGTTTTTAATAAACCAAAGCTGTTTAGAGAAATGAGTGATTCTCTTGTAAGTTATTAATCCTTATGGATATTATAAATCATGTTTTGATCCTTTAAATTTGATATGCTCATTTTCTCTTTAATTATCATATACTAATATGATAATACCACAGTAATTTTATTAGTTCTATTTCTAATAAATTATGTAAAATTGATTTACTCTAAAATTAATCATATTTGACTTCAGAGTACAAACATCATTCTCATTATTACACTATTGATTAGGGGAAACTTATTTTCAAGATGTTTAGCTAAAAGTATAAAAGGGGACATTAACATCCTTAATTTTTAAATTATTTTGTACTCTGGTTTGGATTTTTATGACCTCATGTTTGGTACACAAATCTGTCATTAATTTAGGCTAGAGTCCAAGAGATTAAGGATCAAACTCTTTGAATTTTCTTTTAGCAGAGGATATAATACTAGCAAGAATCTTATTATCTAACAAGCTATGGTAAATAATACAGATCTAAAATGTTGAATAAGAATTAAACCTTTGAATCTTAGGCATGTTGAAGAGATGCTGGGTTTTTGACAGAGGCTTAAGCTCTTCCATAGTTTCTGTATTTGAGAAAGGTCATTCCCTTTATGTACTTATAGAATTTACCACTTCATTTAGCAATTGCTAAGTTACAGATGAATAACAAAATGGAAAAAATTGTGAAAATAATTGCAGGATAAAGATAAGCAGAATCATTAACCTGAAAACAATTCTTTTTTGAAAATTCTACCAACCAATTATTCTTTTTTTTTTTTAATTAATTTATTTATTTTTGGCTGCATTGGGTCTTCATTGCTGGCATGGGGTTTCTCTAGCTGCGGCAAGCGGGGGCTACTCTTGGTTGTAGTGCACGGGCTTCTCACTGCAGTGGCTTCTCTTGTTGCGGAGCACAGGCTCTAGAGCACGGGCTCAGTAGTTGTGGCGCTCGGGCTTAGTTGCTCCGAGGCATGTGGGATATTCCCAGACCAGTTCCCTGCATTGGCAGGCAGATTCTTAACCACTGGGCCACCAGGAAAGTCCCCCAACCAATTATTCTTAATGTTAAGTTTATCATTTAAGTTAATTGGGGCCAATTCCTTTCTCACCTACATTACTTAAAAGTAGCACATATTTTCCTAATGGCTTTGATTTCATGGCTTATTTTTCTACTCTTAAATTGTATCTATGGACTTTAGTATGCTGAATAAATGGTATGCTTAGGAAAGCATGCCATTTTTCTAAGTGTTTTCTACATTTTCTAAATATTTACCACATTTAAAAATGGAATTGGAGTCTGTTTGCTTAGATAATAACTTAATCATTTCGAGAAACTTATATAAACTATGAATTAGAGACTTTGCAAATAATTAATTTGGAATTTAGAGTGTCTTGGTGGGAACTAATGGAGATTCAGGTGGGAAATAAAGCTCTCACAAGCCATTCGTTGGTCATGGCTTGGGCATACAGTTGTGAATAACCCAGATGTGATTCCTGACCTTATGGGGCTTCTAACTGGAATGAAATTTCTAACATGTAAGGCCTCATTTCTTGAAATGTGGTTCTGCCTCAGATGCATCTGGTATGTTTGCTCAAACCTGATGTCCAGGCCTCACTTGGTCTCCTGATTTTCTTTCCACATGTACATTGATATTCAAACTTCTTGCTCTAGCACTATTTTTTCAAATGTATAAAGTAAATGATACAGCATTTGATTGGCACATAATTGTTTTAGTATAATTGAAAACATTTCTATAGTATTATACAATGATCAAGGATAACAAAAAATTAATATTTGGATATTAGTATTGCAAGCTGCAGTCATAAGGTACTTTAAATATTTGCATTTGGGGAGGGTTACAAAACGCTGCGAAATTTTAAATTCACACAAACTAGTAATGGAAATTGTACTACTTTTCAACCACTCACCTTGCAATTGCAGTATGTTCTTTACTCAATTAAACAGTGATGACAGAAGTAACTTCACTCTTCAGTGTCAGGAAAATCAAGTTAACTTAACTTATATGCTAACAGGTAGGTAAATCTCCAAGTTGGATTATTTTAAATGACAGTTTTAAAAAAGTAATTGGAAAAAGTGTTTAAACAGTGAAATTTGAATCAAATATTTCTGAAAGTACTTCTGTGGGACCCCAGGGTTGAGGGGGCCACTACCTGAAAACTACTATACTGAGCATTGTGTCAGATTTTGTTCTGTCTACCTAATATAAGACAGTGATTTACCAATAATTTTAAGTTGATCAATAGAGCCAACCAATATAGATTAAAGCAAGTGCATTGTGTTTTTCTCTGGCCAATTAACTTATTAATTAATAACTCAGTACAAAAATTAAGCTGTTAATATAGGGATAGTGCATGAGGCTAAAACTATTCGAAAAGACATGTCTAAATATTTTTAAATTATTTATTATAGCAAATACTAAACATAATCCGAAGTAACAGAAACTAATTAAGTGAATTCTCATGAGCCCATCACCTGACTTCAACACTATCAACTCATAATCAGTCTTGTTTTATTTAAGTTGCTCTGTCCTCCCAGCCCCAGCCCACCTGGATCAACCTTGAAGCAAATCCCAAATTCCGTATCATGTCTTCTGAAAGTATTTCAGTAGGCTCTCTAAAAGATAAAATCTTTTTTAAGGGACATAGCCACAATCTCACAATTCCAGTAATTCCATACTATTATCAAATATCCATTCAGTGTGTTCCTACTTCTCTTATTGTTGCACAATATTTTTATACTTTGTAGGAATCAGGGTAAAAATATGTTCCATACATTGCAATTGGCTGATGCCTCTTAAGTCTCTTTTAGCCTCTTTTTCTTTCTTTCTTGCAATTTATTTGTAGAAAAAACAAGGTCATCTGATCTGTAGAATTTCCCACAGAGTAGATTTTGTTGATTTCATCTCCTGTTCCTCTGTCCTCTGAATTTCTTGTAAATTGGTAGTTGGATCCACAGTAGTGGTTCTCAGTGGGGGGTAGGGGGGACAATTTTGCCCCCAGGGGACATTTGTCAATGCCTGGACATATTTTTGGTTGTCACACTGGAAGTGAGTGCTATTGGCACCTAGTGGGAAGAGACCTGGGATACTACTAACTATCCTACAATACATGGGAAAGGCCCCCTGCCCCAATAAGAATTATTTAGCTCAAAGTGCCAATAGTGCCAAGGTTGAGAAACTCTAGAGGCCCAGTCAAGTTCAAGCTTGATTTTTTCCCCAACTTTTTCCAGTTTGTCTAAATATTTTTATCATCTTCACATTTTAGGCAGTAATCGTTCGCATTAATTACATCAATTTTAATGATTTTTAACATGATTTGAGATATACCATAGATTTTTTAAAATTTTGAATGACTTTAAAGAGACTTCAAAACTGCAATTATTTGCATGCTGTGGTCTCCTGGAGGTTCATGGAAGCTGGTAAAAAAAGCTCAGATTTTTCCCATGAAGTGTCATTCTGCTTCAAGTTATATTAAGTCTATGTGTATAGACTTTTAGATGTCTCTTTTTCTTCCATTTCTCAGAGCTCCTCGGTAAAAATGATCACCCACTCTTTTTGTTGTCAGGGTGTGCCTCAAACCAAATGAACATGTTTTGAAGCTAAACAAATAGTCCATCCATTAAATTAAGTTTCTTGGAAAAAACAGGATTAGCATTCACCTTGCTTCCCTGATCAGATTATATTTTTATTCACTAAAATATAATTATACTCATAAGAGTTTGATATCTCAATATAATTGTGATTGGGGTACAAGGCACATTTTTTAATACTACTCATTCCAAATTTGTCCAGCTGTCCTGCTGATATCTATTTTCTGAATCCATTATGAAACCTGAGAAAATTTAGTATGTATAAAATTGTCTGTAAAATTTTGAGAAAATTCATGCAAAAGGCAGTGACAAGTTTGCTTCTCATATGTACAGCTATAATTAAATTTGAAAATAAAAAAGCCATCTGTCCTGGCTTTTGAAAAAAATAAAGCAACATCATTAAGAAAAAAAAAATTGGAAAGAATATCTAATTTACAAATGGTTCAAGTCTTTAGAAGTTAGTCACTGAAAAATATACTAAAGAAATACATTTTTTACTGGAAGTAGCCAAGTTTTTTTTTTTTTTCTTGTGAAGTACAGAAAACTTCTGAGTCCCAATTCTGCCAGTCAACTGAGTACAGCTTTTATGTCTTTACACTCTATGTTCTTCTGTGAATTTCTTTTAAACAATGAGCAATGGAATGACATGAATTTGCAGAATGTGTGGTGGATAAAAGAGAACACTAATCTTAAATTCTAATCTCAGAGATCGAAAACAAGATAACAGTGAATAATCCTATAAAATATTAACTGATTTTATGTTGAAATTGTACCAAAACCCTATTTGTGAGATAATAGCTCAATTATCTTCTCAGTAAGTGCATGAATGCTCTACTTAACATACATGAATGTTTGGGTCTCCTGAAAATATGGACAGCAAAAAAAAAATAGCCTTTATAATCTTTATAATTTTTTATTTCTTTGGAAATGGTATATAATTTATAAGAAATTTATCTTAAATATTAAGAAATTTGTAATAAAAAGATAAATGTGTAAAATGAAATATTTTGTTATACATGATTTGTTGTAAGGGACAGAAACTGACTCAGAGTCTTAAATAAATTCAATATTTTTCCTCATGTACCTGAAAAACCCGTGGAAAATCAGTGTCGTAGACCCTGCTAGTGGTCTACCTCCCCCTACTACCATTTTTTTTGCTTGCTGGAAGAGCCTGTCTCTCACTGTGGAGGTGAAAAATGACAGATCTGCCCTTACCCAGCCTCCCTTGACCTAGATATGAGCATATGACCCAATCCTGGCCAGTGAGCCATAAAAAGAAGCCAACTTAGGGCCCTTAAAAAACTTTCCTTCTTTATAAAAAGAGAAAGTCCTTAAGGAGAATCCACTTTTCCTTCTTGTCTTTGGACATGGTTGTGTGAAGATGTGATGCTGCAGTGATTGGACAAGATGTGTGGGCCAAGAGCCCTAGTTTGATCTATTGAGTCATTGCTAGAACAATCTACACCTGAACTCTTTGTTATATGAGGAAAAGAAATGCTCATTGTAATGGAATGCTTTATTTATAGCCCAAAGCATCCTAGTTGATACTGCTGATTTCAAGCATCACAATGTTCAGAAGCTTGAGGGATACTGACAAATATTTGTCTGTTCTTTTCACAACTCTTGTTTTCCTCAGTGTTGGCTTCATTATCAGGCTCCAGGTAGTGGCCCCAGGCAGGTTCAGACTAACATCATATTTACTACTATGGTTTCAGCCTAAGGATAACTTCCTTCAAAAGAGTTCTGAAAGCAGTCCTAGGATTTAGTCAGATGAATCTGATATGAGTTCTATATCCTTTCCTGGAACAATCCAGGATATTACATAGGTGCTGAGGATACAGAATTTCAGAACACAATACCTGTCATCCCAGTCTAGTGAGGGAAATAGACAAAGGGAAATCCATGATTACGACATAGAAGATAAATGCCATGTGCACTGCGTGTCATGGTTTTACAAGAGAACGGCAAAGGAGAGGCATCAGTTTCTGCCAAAAAACTTTCCAAGAGTGGGTGAGATGAAAACCAAGTTTTAAAAAATTGAGATGATGAGAACACTATGAGCTAAGTCAGAGGGGCAGTTAAACTCTTGATGCATTTGGCTAATTCTAGGCTACTTCCAACTCTGCCAGTGGCCTTGGACAAGTGTTCTAGCCTCTCTGTATTCACATCAGGAAATTAACAGGGGGTGGGCTGGGAAGTAGGGAAAGCAGGGATAGGACTTTTCCAAGGTTCTTTACAGATTTAGAATCTGATTATTCTATTATAACTTCTTGTTACAAATATCTCCAATTGATACAATAAAGACCTAAAAACAAAGAATTACTGATTTTGATCAATCATGAAAAGAAGTGACAACTTACCCAGTTTTCTAATTATTGCTAGAAAAAAAGACTTAAACACTGAATAACATAATTAAAATGATTACATTTGGAAAATGTTCCCCTAAAATTAACTGCCTTATAGTTAACAACTAATTTCCCAGGGATACATTTTACTGTTTTTCTCTCAGGTGAGTTCTCCAAGAAGCTATATTGGTAAAGTCAAAAGTTCATTTGGTGCTTTCCTGAGTTGTTTTGTTTTGATAATACATATTCTGAAAGCTAAAATTCTCTTGGTCTTCCTTTGAGGCTTCAAGGATCCATTCACACTCATTTACCTACATGCTGGAACGTGTTTACTATACTTACTGTGAAAAGCTGAATTACTAAGCCCCTATTGCACCACCACTGCACAGTACAGTAAAGTTCAGAAAGTGAAGAGGAGAAAGTAAGGAAGCAGAAATAATGTAAGGAGGTTAAAGTTGAGGAAAGAAAAGTTCTTCTGGGACAGATCCTATGGTGACAGGTTAAGAATACCTCAGTCAGATTACTGATCATCCTGAATTTATCACCTATTTATTCTTTAAAAAGAAAGAGAGAGGGCTTCCCTGGTGGCGCAGTGGTTGAGAATCTGTCTGCCAATGCAGGGGACACAGGTTCAAGCCCTGGTCTGGGAAGATCCCACATGCCGTGGGGCAACTAGGCCCGTGAGCCACAACTACTGAGCCTGCGCGTCTGGAGCTTGTGCTCCACAACAAGAGAGGCCGCGACAGTGAGGCCCGCGCACCGCGATGAAGAGTGGCCCCTGCTTGCCGCAACTGGAGAAAGCCCACGCACAGAAACGAAGACCCAACACAGCCAAAAATAAATAAATAAATAAAATTTAAAAAAAAAAAAAAAAAAAAAGAAAGAGAAAAAAGAGAGAGAGCATTTCATCTCTTAATACCTTTTGTTTAATAAATATGGATTTAGAAACTTCCCTGGTGGCACAGTGGTTAGGAATTCTCCTGCCAATAGAGGGGACACGGGTTCAATCCCTAGTCCGGGAAGATCCCACATGCTGCAGAGCAACTAAGCCCGTGCGCCACAACTACTGAGCCTGTGCTCTAGAGCCCGTGAGCCACAACTACTGAAGCCCGTGCGCCTGGAGCCCATGCTCTGCGACAAGAGAAGCCACCGCAAGAGAAGCGAAGCCAACGAAGAGTAGCGCCCGCTCACCACAACTAGAGAAAGCCCATGTGCAGCAACGAAGACCCAATGCAATCAAAAAATAAATAAATAATTTTTTTAAATCATTAGAAATAAATACAGATTTATTCTTCATCTTGACTATTGACTTTGGCCATGTTATCAAAGAAGGACTTTTGCAAAATAACCCCCCCCCGCCCCGTTTTTTCTTTTTTGGCTACACCACACAGCATGCAGGATCTTTGAACCCGTGCCCCCTGCAGTGGAAGCACAGAGTCTTAACCACTGGACCTCCAGGGAAGTCCCAAGCCCCCCTTTTAAACTTATGTTATTCTAAAATGTGTCTTAATGTTAATATTAACTTGGAATAGACCTATACTTATATACAATCTAAATTCATCATAGAAAACATCTTCCTCTATAGAAATAAAGAAGATTCTCATCTCTTTCCCACCTTCTTTTCACTACTCTAAAACATCAACAGCAATGGAAAATCCCAATGTCTATTACATGGGACAAAAGCTAATGTTTGTTGGACAAATATTGAAAGATTTCAGTTTTGAGGCTTAACATTTTTAGTGTCCTATATTTCTCATTAGCTTTGAAAAATTATGTTCAAGAAAGGAGGAATTTATTATGCTTCTGTTATTCTTTCAGAAATTAGAATGGTAGGAATAGAAATAAGCTTTGAAACTATTCGAAACTGTATAGGTCTATTCTGCTGCCATGGGCCTGTTTATTCCAAAGTTTGATAGCAAATTTATAAGAAAACAATAATGCCATACTTATTAACTGTGTGATACATTAATTTGAAAATATTCATTATGACAAATCATGAGAGGAACGGAATGCTCTATTTGTTTAAGTGATCAAAAAACTCCGCTGGAGGAATAATGGACTTTCTCTGGGAATCTGACAGGAAACTACGAGAGGGCGCACACATCTTGTTTAAAGCACATCTTTGTGTTTGCTTTTATTGGAAAGTTTCAGCCTTTTGTAGATGAACCCAAGGTAATTATTTTGGAAGACAGAGTGTTCTTAGGTTGTACTAAGCTAATGGGATAGTCAACTTGCTGCAGCTGGTGAACTGGAACACCCAGGACAGGAAAAGGAGAAATTACTACCATTTAATATGTGTTGGGATCAAAGAACTCATTTTAATTTAACACCCTGCACAAAAGGGACCTCCCCCTCCTCTGAATCCCATTAAGGGCAGTCTGTTAAGATGTCACTCCGTAAACCCCAGACAGTATTGTTCTAATCTGTTCTTCTCTCACCACCTTGGCTGCCACTACTCGCTATTCACATGCTTGGGCTGCACCTGGAGGGCAAGACTGTGATGGTGACCACTTAAGGTCACACAGGCCTTCCTTTTCTGACCCCTACAACCACAATCACAGACACCCCGGGCACCACATCACCCTGAGGCTATCATGGAATTTTTACCACAACTATTGCTTCAGTCATCTTTGGCGCACCACCAGCATCAAAGTTCTCTCTCAAATTAAAAACTTTGGCTCTGTGAAGGATACAGTTAAGAGGATGAAAAGACAAGTTACAGATGAGCGTGACATACTTTCAAATCACATATCCTACAAAAAAGACTTGTATCCAATATATAGAGAGAATTTCTTAAACTCAACAATAAGAAAATAAACTCTGTGAATCAAAAATAAATAAAGCAGAAGACTTGAATAGACACTTCGCCAAAGAGAAGAGGCAAATATATACCTAAAAAGATGTTCAACATCATTAGTCACTTGGAAATGCCAATTAAAACCACAATGACCCATCACTTCAAACTATTAGAATGGCTTAAAAAAAAAAGACAATGTCAAGTGTTCTGCCACTGGAACTATCAAACATTGCTAATGGGAATACCAAAGGGTAGAAGCACTCTGGCAAACAGTTTCGCAGTTTCTTACACAGCTTAACATACAGTTATTATCCCTCAGTCGCACTCTTACGTATTTACCCTAATGAAATGAAGATCTATGTTCACACTAAAACCCATACACAAATGTTTATAGCAGCTTTCTTCATAATCAGTAAAAACTGGAAACAACCAAAATGTCCTCCAAAGGGTGAATATTTAAACAAACTTTGGCACATCCAAACAATGGAATACTGCTCAGCAATAAAAAGGAACATGCAACAACTTGGATAAATATCAAAGACATTGTCCTGAGTGAAAGAAGGCAGTTTCAAAAGGTTACATACTGTATGATTCCATTTAGACGAATTTCTTGAAAAAGAAAAACGCTACCAATAGAGAAGAGATCAGTGACTGCCAGGGGCTGGGGTGGGAAAGAAGGTGGCTGCAAAGGAACAGCATGAGAGAGTTCTGGGGTCATGAAGCCATCTATATCCGGACTTGCGTGGTAATAAAATGAATCTATAGTTGTGTTAACATTCATAAAACTGTATCCCTCAAAAAATTCAACGTTATTGTATGTTCATTTAAAAAATAAAATTAAAAACAAAACAGGAAATCCTTCAGCACCTCTCATCTTCCTAAAAAAAATAAAATAAAAGAATAGCCAAGACAATTTAGAAGAAGAGGTACAAGGACTTACTGTACTAGATATCAAGACTTACTATGAAGTCATGTTAATTCAAACAATATAGTATTATTGACACAAGAATAAATAAACCAATGGAACAGACTAAAGCCTAGAAATAAACCTACGTATATATGGACATATAACTTATGAAAAAGGTGGCCCTGCAGATCCAAGGAAGAAAGGATGGTCACTCAAATCAATGGTGTTGGGGACAGCTTGGGTGTCCTGAAAGAAAATTCCACTATAGTTATATTGTGGATCTAAATATGAGGCAAAACAATAAAGCTTTAGATAATAATATAGGAGAATATTTTAATAACCTCAGAGTAAGGAAAGAGCTTTTTATTATTTTTTTAAATTAATTAATTAATTTTTGGCTGCGTTGGGTCTTCGTTGCTGCATGCGGGCTTTCTCTAGCTGTGGCGAGTGGGGGCTACTCTTTGTTGCAGTGCACGGGCTTCTCATTGCGGTGGCTTCTCTTGTTGCGGAGCACAGGCTCTAGGCATGCGGGCTTTAGTAGTTGTGGCATGTGGGCTCAGTAGTTGTGGCTCGTGGGCTCTAGAGCGCAGGCTCAGCAGTTGTGGTGCACGGACTTAGTTGCTCCGAGGCATGTGGGATCTTCCTGGACGCATGTCCCCTGCATTGGCAGGCGGATTCTTAACCACGGCACCATCAGGGAAGTCCAGGAAAGAGCTTTTTAATCAGAAAGGTAGGAATACTGATATTTTTCATCATATCATGATAGCAAGAAATTGGAAATAATTTAAGTGTTCAATAATTACTGAATGTTTAAATCATAAATGGAAAAATATTACCATGCAAGTAATATTTTCAAATAATAGTTAATAATATGGGAAAATATTGAGAGACAGAAGAATGATCCAAACTATGCATTAGTTGTTGGAAATATATTAGAATAAATACAGAAAATATTATCTCTGGTCTATCAGTCAGGTTCCTGACAGTTACGATTGGCACACTCAGAGCAGGTATTTTGAGGAGAATTTAATAAAGGGACTATTTACAAAGATGTAGAAAGGATTTAAAGAGAATAGTTGTTAGAACCCAGAGAGTGGCTATGTGGAGAGGGCCGTCTAACAGAAGCTGAGGCCTTTTATAGAAAGATACAGCCAATCCATGGAGATCTAGCAGGAAGTGAACAAGGAGAATAAATGCCTCAATTTCTCTGTTTTCCATCCTTCCAGTCTCTGGCTGGTGCTTCTCATTAGCCAAGTCTAATAGGAATCCAGAAGCCAAAGGGGGCTGGTTAATGCAGCCTATGCAGATCAGGCTTCCAGAGCTCAAAGTAGGGTGGAAAATGGATTTTCAGAGACAAAGGGAGGGTATCTAGGACATCAGGTGATAGGATACTAGAAATGATGATTTTCTTTTTTTGTTTCTTCCTCTACATTTCATTTCATAGTTATGTTATTTCATATATTACTTTTAAAATGTAAAAACGTGCGATTAAGCCCTAGATATACTTTCTTATTATCTAAACAAAGTGTGTGTTAGGTGTTAGCGGGGTATGGATTTCCAAAGGAGATAGGAAGGTGTAGATATACCCTTTCATTATAAAATCCTTTATCATAGCATCGGAAACACCTCAATGCCTATTAACAATCAAATGGATAAATAAAATGAATCCTGTATGGCAAGGAGTAGAATAAAGCCTAGATACCTTACCTCAGCTTACAAGGTCCTGGCCCTGCCCACCTCACCAACTTCATCCCCCTCTTCCTTTTTGCTGTAGCCATTGACCTTCCTGTTCTTCAAGTGTGTCACTTATTCTCCCTTAGAGCCTTTGGCCTAGGTGTTCTCTCTTCCTGGAATGAAGATCTCCTGACCTTCCTGTGGCTGGCTGCTTCTTAGATTTCATCTTAAATGACACCTCTTTAGAGATGGCTTCTTACCACCCAACCTAAAGTAGCTCTCAAATCTGCTTTAATTAGATATATAATATATATTTTTTTAATATGTATATATTTTTCATTTCATCCATCATGTTTTCATATATAATACAGTACACAGCATTCATATATATGTATGAATGCTCTACATATATATACATATATAGCTTATTCATTTATTGTATGATGGTTATTTATAGTCACATCCCACCAGAATGTAACCTCCCTGAAAGCAGGCATTTTGTTGGTCTTGAACACTATCATCTCTACCTACATTGTCCAGCCCATAATAGACGGTCAATTTCTATCTGTTTAATGAATGTATGTACACCACACGTGTCCCTGCGTGCAGGGAGGTGGAGAGGAGAGGACCACCAATCTGTTTATCATTGTAAGACCAAATGAAATAAGACAGAACACTTTTAGGTTTGTTTTGAAATCCACTGTTGAAATGGTGATAAGAGATTATTTAATGTTATACAAAATTTCAATAGTAATTTCCCACTTGCCAAGAGAAAATTGTTTGTTTTTACAGAGCCTACTATTTCTTTTGAATGTTAACTACCCAATTATGCCTCAGAAGTTGGTTTATAGCGCTGTGGTGAGTCTGATTCTCCATTTAATATGCAGGAACAGATGTTCCATGCACGCCAGGGACAGGGGAATCTGTCCTGCTTTCTCTCGTCTCCCTCCTACAGCCCCACTGACTGCTCTCCACACTGTGGCCACATCCACTCTCCAAACTGCGCAACACAGAATAAGGCAGCACGCTACCAATTTCCTGACATTTGATCGTCATTTTGCTAAAAAACAAGTTTAGGCTAATAATAGAGGTGAAATCCTGATACAAGTCTGGAACAATCCAGGGAGAAGTATAGGCTGAGGGGTAAAGCTGAGGGGCAGAAAACAATTTGCAAGAGTTAAGAGACCAATTTAGAATGTGTTGTTTTGAATCCAATTACATGTCCAGTGGTGACTGCTGACCAAGGACTGAAATCTTAATACATGTCAGTAGAGTCAGAATTTATCTTTTAGGAATTCTACTTAAATAATTCTGAAATTATTTCACTACTAAATTGTGCCTTCTAATATACTTTGTTTCAATGGAGCTAATATATTTTGTTTCAATTTTGACTGATGTAGTCATTAGGACTTACTGATGATTTTTTTCTTAGGAATTCACATTTAAGACACATAGAAGAGTGTTTAATTTGTTTGGGTCCTATTTTCCACAGTAGGGGGGCCTGGAGTGTGAAAAAGGAGCTGCCCACAGGGCGGCCCTGGGAAGTAGAAGCTGTCAGGGGTCAATGCAGAGAAGATGGACAGCTAAGAAGTGATGGTGCACCGAGAAGGGCTGTCCAACTCAGAAGGGGAGAGGACTGAAGGCATTAGCCCTGTGGAAGGGATGGGACAATGATGAAAAGGTAGGAACGTAATAATACTGGTGGCCAGGAAGGGTTCTAGATACTTTTTTTTTTTTTTTTTTTAAGTGGGTGGAAGCAACAGAAGGCTTTCAATTTCCTATGTAAGAATATTGTGGCAGATACTCCCTGTTACCTACTCAGCAGCCTTTTCCACCTTGCTAGGGCACAGACTTGCTCAGTTAAAGAGGGGAGATCCCTGGTCTTAGGAAAGATAGGTTTCTACTTCGGGCCTAAGGGTGAATCATGAGACTCTAGACCAGTGTGTCATTCAGGATTTGGTCAGAAAAATCCAGTTCTGGGCCCACTACATAATAATACTATAGCTGTAATAGTGACAAATATTCTAAGCCTCATTTTTGTAGTCAAACTTTTTCAGTCATAAGATTGTTGTAAAACAAAACAAAACAAAATTAATCGATGTAAGTGAAATGTGATAAAATATTATTTATTTTCTATTCTCTTAACAAACATTCATTGAGTACCATCTTTGGGTTGTGCTTCTGTGCTAGGAGCTTGATATATAAAGCTTCAAGATACAGGCTGCAATCACAGGTTTCATCTCTAATGTGGGGAGATAGATAAATATATGTAACTATATGTGTGTATTTGTGTGTGTGTATGAAGTTCATTTTTTTCTTTTTAAGAATGCTTTCTAGAAAAATGGAAGTAAAAGCTCATATAAAAGTTTCATTTTAAAAGACTTCAAAGTTTTGTTCTCATATTAGTGGAGACCCAGCCCAATATTTGTCATCATTTATATCTATTATTGTAGTCAGTGGGACTAAATGTTCAAGATGTGATGCTGAGGCTCAATCTTTGTTGTGCCATTTGAACCACCAAAAGTTAAATCATCAGTACACCGTTGTGTGTGATATTCTGGTTTGTTTTTATAGATGTAAAAATTAGTAATTCATATGAAGTAAAAATGGTCACTCTCTGGAATTTTAGCTTGCCATAACACACCACTTCATGATGACAGTGCCAGATAAATGAGCTTTCTCTATTAACAAAGAAAAAGGCTTTTGGCTTGAAATTACGGACTGTGCAAAGTAAAGGATTTGTGGATGAATTGAAAATGATTGTGCCAAAACTGAAGTCTTTTAAAGAAGAGAATAAGTTAGAAAGATTGTTCCTACAGCTAAACTTTCTCAAGAGTTCAAGCAGAGACTTATCTATTTAATTTTAAATTAAAATAGAAAGTGTAAACTATCCCTTTTGAATCTTCAAAAATAAAGAGTCCGGGGTGTTAACTGTCATTAAGAGCTATTTGGTTCGCAGGTTCTACAACTGGTTGACCTGAAGAGATTGAATTTTAAGACTGGACTGATGAGGTACTTTATTTGTTAGCTCTATACCCACGTCCTCAGAAGGAGGCTCAGAAATCACCCACGTCCACATTCCCTCTTAAGTAGCCTACTTCTTTTTGAAAACCATCTCACATTCCTACCTGTGTTTAGTTTAATCTTTATAAAATATGCTATATAAATGCTACCTGAAAGATGTAGCACTTAAAACCTTCCTGGAATAATTGAGATGTTCTCAACAAAACTGAATAAACAACACAAAGAAGTGGATAAGACTTCTTGAAAATTCATTTTGGCAACTTTATAGGAATTTAAAAACTCTAGATTGCCTTGTTTTTTATATAATGGCCCTACTCTGCTTAACTGGAACCTAATTATTCCTGTTTTTAGATCATTATAGTTCCCTGCTTCCTTCCTTTTCCCCTTTTGTCCTCAGCAAGAAACTAAACGATATGACTTTTAACGTTGTCTTTATAGATAGCTCTCGTTATGAATAAGATGGAGACAGAAGACAAAGCCATTTATGGAAACGAAGCTCATGGATGACTGGTTGATAATGGTTTCCTGTTGAGTGGTAACCCTGATAAGAGCGATGACCTTGCCCATCATGTTCAACACCACATCTCCAGGACTTGGTATGGGAGCTGGTACCTGATAGATTTTCAGTAGATACTAATTGGATAAATAAACTAATTGGATAAATAAACTCAGCTCTGTCTTGGGTGTTGCTAATATGCATGACACAGGCTAATTGTATAATCATGATAAAATCACTGTAATAGGCATCATGGAACTTGATTGGCCAATAACTAGATATAACTCTGGGCAAGAAACAATGCTTTGTTTGTCAGGACATGGATTTTTAATTTTAAAATGAGGATTTTGGACGACATCACTACTCTGAAAACATTTTTGTTAGTTTTGTTTTAGTAATGAAACATACTTTTAAAAACATATTGTAAGTGGAATATCAACACACTTTATACAGCTACTTAAGGCAGAACAAATTTGGCTTGAAACAGGGCCAGAACCTCCCCTGCTTGGCCATTCTACCCCTATTGCTTCGTCTCCCAGGATGAGCCTTGGGTCATCTTTTTTAGAACCCTAAGGCTCCAGAGAATACAGTTTGATCAATGAATTTCAATAACCAGTAGCCAATGACTTAGTTATTTTTAATATTCTAGTTTGAAAATTTTATGACCAGCATGAAAAGATGTCATAGTGAACAAAGAACACACAGTTCTCAATAATAGCTGAAATCAAGCTCTAGCCCTGCATTACTGTGTAACTTTGTGGTTCATTTTCTTATCTATCAGGCAGACTATGCTGCTCAATAGTGGTGTGCTGATCAATGACCAGTTAACCTAGGAGATAACTGTTCTGGTTACCTATTGCTACAAAACAAACTTCCCCAAATTTTGTTTGCTTGATGGTATTCAGCTGGAAAATTTGGGCTGGTCTGGAGGGTCCAAGTCAGTTTCATTCACATTTCTATTTCCTTGACAGGAATGGATTGCTGGGAGCTTGGACTCAGCTGGGACTGTCAAGTAGAGTGCCTACTCCAGGCCTTTCCAGCATGGCAGATTCAAGGCAGGCAGATTTTTACATGCTCAAGGCTCTAAGAAGAATGTGCCAGCAAACAAGGCATAAGCTATGCGGCCTTTTATGACCCAGCTTTGGAAATCACATAGAATCCCTGTGCCAATACTGTACGTCTGAAAGCTGTCACAAGCTTGTCAGATTCTAGGGGAGGGGCTAAGACCCCACCCCTCAGTGGGAGGAGTGTCAAAGGGTTTGCAGCCATGTTTTAAAACTACCAGAGTTATTCTACTCTTCAGTCTCTGTCTTATTACTGCAGAAGTAAAGGAAAATTGGTAGGTGTGAGTAATATATTTCTCTCCACAGTCTTAGGAGAAGAATATTACAAAGGGATTCCACACTTTCTCGAAAATTCCATGTTGGAATTAAATGTACCACGCCAAGCCAAATGACTACTGGGTTTCTTGAGTCCCATGCTTCAGGCAAGCCTCAGGCCTGTGCAACAGAATGTTTTGGCAGAATTCTTTGCCATTGGTATCATTCACTATAAACAAGGCTTCTCTAGTTAGGACATACTAAACCACTCAACCATTGTTTGGATAATGGAAACAGCACATGCACTTTTGGAGGGCTGCTTCAAGAATTGCGATTCTAAGAGTTCCTGGCATGTAGGTTTTGTTATGTAACTAGAACCATTTGGATATTTTTTTCCTGCCTCCCAGTAATATTAGAAACAAATAAGTTGAAGCCATGGAATGTATGTTGTCTGGGGAAACACACTGAATGCACTTTTGGACACAACTCTTTTCTTAAAAATGTCTTATAGAGTGGAAAGAGAATGTGAAAGTGTTTAGGAGGCTAAATTTCTTATTTTCCTTTGTACTGATAAAAGGACTTGGCTGGACTTTTTCTGCACAAATGAAAGGTAACAGGGAATACTGTTTCACTATCCAAAATGATCTTTTTTTTTTAACCTCTGTTAACTCTACACGTTGCCTGGAGAATTCTTCTCCTAAAGTGGAATATATAACTCAAAATTTTTAAAGACACATAATGGAAAATAATTTCAGGAATCAAATTACATTGGTGGAAAATTGCCACAGAATTGTTTCACAAAACTAATGAGAGAGTTATTTTTAAGAACCAAGAAATATGAGAGATTTTCTTAGGGTCTTGCACAAGACCACTTTACACCAAGTGGATCTGCAGTCGATAAGGGCATAAATACCAAAATGTCTCTCCTAATCATCACAGTTGTCTCTAAAATTAACAGTACAGGTCAAGCCCTTTGTTTAAATGAAGGTAATGGGTCAACTAGAGTTCTTGCTATCCCTCAGAGAGGTAATAATAATTATTGGCAGGTGCTGCAGTATTATTATTTAGATAACTTGCCATTACTGAAGGGAAGGGAGGGCAGTGTTCTGAAAGCTTGAGGCACAGAGAAAGTAACTGGCTAGAGCCAGGAGAACTGCTGGGATGGCTGACCAGAGAGAGGGATCAGGAAGGGAACCCCGCACCTCAGGAAGCAGCACTGGGATGCTGTGAGCCAGACGCACAGAAAGGAAAGCTGGGGTGAGAAGCAAGGTGGAGGGGTACACCCATGAAAAATGCTGATCGTGCTGTTTTGTATAAGGGTGTGCCTATCTAAGGGTGTGCCTATCTCTGTAAGTTTCCTAGTTAGGAATATAAAATAACCTAGCTAACAACTTGGTTATGGTTAACTTAATCTCGATTCTTCAGCCTGACTGGGTAAAGTGTTAACAAGATTGTAAAGATTCAATGAAATGACACACCTGGCAGCGTCTTAACACAAAAGGAGTTCTTGATAAAAATGATAGTTGTGTCATTAGAAACAGATAGTCCATCCAGCTGACTAATTTGAGGAGCATTTTGTAAAGGAACTCTTTATAAAGGCCTGGGAAGGATGTGGCGAAACCCCAAGCTTAGTACAACTGTACTATTCACCTGAGGCCTGAATAAATAAGAAAAGGGGGTATTTACCAGAACCTGGAGACAGAGAATAGTTGGAAAGGGATGCCCAAGAGGAGCTGGGACTTTCAGTAGACGGATGAAGCCAGTGTGTAGCAATCCCACAGGAGGGAGCCGGGGGAATAAATAATCCAACTGGAGCCAAAGAGTAAGGGAGTTCACTGATGACATCCATATGGGTCAGCCTCCCAGGGGTACAAAGCAGGGTGCATGGAGAGCGGACTTGGAGGGGCAAATGGAAAAGGGACTCAGCATAACCATAATTATAACTATTTTTTCCCCATTATTCCAATATCTAGTACCAGAATACTCAACACTTAGCACAGTGCCTGGGACCTGGATTTTCAATAATAATCTGTTGAATGAATGAATAAATTCCCCACCCATGATTACATCAGTTAGGAATTAAGTCAGGTTGATATTAAAAGAAACCCAACTACAGTAGCTTAAAAACACAAGAGTTATTTTTTACGTAAGAGAAATCTGGAGGCAGATTTCCAAAGAGGTAGTATTTTTCTGAGTACATTTTTACCTTGAATAAAATCTGCTATAACTAAGGAAGAAAGTCAGCATTCTCTTGATCAAATAGGATGGACATCAAAGACCAAATTTTCTCACTTGAGAAAAGAGAGTTATGGAAGAACCACATAAGTTATCTCCCTTTATCTGTTTCTTAGTCTGAGTCTGAACTAGCCAAATAAACTAGCCATCTGCAACAACTATCTGGATACTGGAAGAGAAATAAATATTGACTGGGGTATTGTGTGTTTGTATATGTGTGTGGGGGGGTATCTTCCATTTTTAATTTTCTAAACCCCTCCCCACCTCACTTTTTGTGCAGCTCACAAACCAATCATGATACTGAATCAAATCCCAGCTTGTTCCCCCAAAATAGTTCTAAAAATGGCCCAATCAAAAATGGCTTGATTGAATTTTTGTCTTTAAATTAAAAAAAATAATAATTGAGAAAAAAAATCAGAAAAGTACAAAGGACAATACATCAAACTCTCACGTCCTCACCAGTTACAACAGAAAATTAACATTTAAAAAATACTTGCTCCTTTTAAAAGTAAAACTTGTAACGCAAAATCCCCCTCTAGACCAAAGCCAAGTGTGTGAGAAAAGTGGACAGGATGCTAAGGGCGGGGGCCTTTGCCCAGGATCTCTTCCTGGGTCTCTTGGGAAGATAGCCTTGTAAGTTTCCCACATACCAACATGGAAGTTGGCCATATCAGTGTGAACTGGGAAGTTCTCTCTCTGGGAGATATACGCAGGAAGAAGGTTTAGCTTTCCAGTGCTCTTCTAATTTCTGCATGCCACTGACTGGGTCCAGGGTTTCCTGATAGAGGAGGTGGGGAATGGGGTGGGGGGCTGGGGGTCAAATCAGAAGGTTACCCTGTGGAAGTCAGCAGGCCTGGGAAGGATGATCTTATAGTAGAGGCTGTGGGATCAGACTCAAAGCAGAGCCAGCTGGGGGCTACAGGAGAGACCCGGGAGGTCCTGAGCACCATCAAGTGCTAAGATAAGACCAAGTCACCCTGGTAGCACCACTGGGCCAGACCACATTAACACCAGACGGTAAAGGACACCAGTTGCCAACTTCAGCTGCAGTGCCAGAGGGAAGGCATGACCAGGCAAAACAGAGAGACGGCCAGCAAGGGTCCAAGTCCCTCCCACCGCATTCTACCACCATTAGATGGCTTAATCTACCCTAATCAGATGCTATTCGTAGAGCATTAGGGTAAGTCTGAGGGATGGATCACTTTATTCAGTTACACAAAAGACACTATTTGAAACTATGGATTGAATGTTATTGCTTTAAAAAATATGCTTCATTTTTATAGTAAAATATTGACATGGTCCATAGATTTATACAATGTACAGAAAAAACTCTTGCTTTCCCATCCACCCCATTCCTAATCCCCCAATAGCATTCCTCTCAAAGAACACAATTTTAATTGGCTTCTTGTGTATCTTTCCAGAGTTTCTTTATGCTATTACTAGAAATGTTAATATATATTTTTAATCTTATTTTTTCATTTTCTTAAAGCAAAGGTAGCATAACTATTTTTGGCCCTTTTTCCCATTTAAAATGTATTACTGGGATTTCTGTATCAGGACAGTATATAGTGTACCCATTCTTTTGTTTGCTTTTTGGAGAGTAGTGTATGGATACTTTATAATTTATTCAACTCTTTCCTTATTGATGAACATAGATAAAATTTTGCTATTATAAGCAATGCTGCAATGAATAGCCTTACAAATATGTTATTTTGTCTACATGCAGGTATATCTTTAACAAAAACCGAGCGAGTTGAAATTTAAATAAATGTGTTAAGTGGATGGAAACATTTATGCCACAGAAGATTGGAACATCGCCAAGTCTGATTGTCCCAGGCACCCAGTGAGAAGTATCTTTTAGGGGATCGGATCAGTTAATGGAGAAATAAAGAAGCAATGTAATCTTGGTATATTTAAGAATTTTGTTAGTAAGTTGGCGACTCTACCTCCTATCCATAGATACATGTAAGCAAACATTAAAAATAAAATTGGGCTGTCTACACACCCTTGTAACAGTTGCAAGACAGAGATCCACTGAGGCCAGTCCTGAAAGGATTTACAAAGAATGACAAAGAAATTGTCTTGGAAATCTAAGAACAGGGGCCAGGTTAGGGCAGGTTCCTGTGCAAAGGGCTGGAGTCTGGATCTGGAGCTCAGGCATCTGCCAAGAACCCCACAGCAGGAGCTGGAGTCCCTGCTGCAGAGCTGCGTTGACAGCATGGTTGGCTGCCCTCCATCTGCCTGTTTGCCCCGCTTTCAATTGCTCTGTCTACTATTCTTAATTTTTGTTCCCTCATAGTTTCAGTTTACTACTTCTTACAGCAGTTTCTCAATCTTTAATCTACCTTATTGCCTTACTATTCTTTTTTTTTTTTTTTTTTTTGCGGTACGCGGGCCTCTCACTGTTGTGGCCTCTCCCGTTGCAGAGCACAGACTCCGGACGCGCCGGCTCAGCGGCCATGGCTCACTGGCCCAGCCGCTCCGTGGCATGTGGGATCTTCCCTGACCGGGGCACGAACCCGCGTCCCCTGCATTGGCAGG
>NW_006771471.1:1400377-1475845 GCF_000442215.2 Lipotes vexillifer | reverse complement strand
ACGCGGGCCTCTCACTGTTGTGGCCTCTCCCGTTGCGGAGCACAGGCTCCAGACGCACAGGCTCAGCGGCCATGGCTCACGGGCCCAGCCGCTCCGCGCCATGTGGGATCTTCCCGGACCGGGGCACGAACCCGTGTCCTCTGCAGCGGAAGGCGGACTCTCAACCACTGCGCCACCAGGGAAGCCCAAGATAATCACTTTTTACCAACCTCCTGCAGTCTGGAAACCCCCAATGTAATAACTAATCATTGTAAAGGCTAAACAACATCCTCCTTTTCACTTTAGAAGCTATCCTGTAATGCCATGCCTCTGAACTTTAAACCAGTTTTGGGTTTGAAATCTCCCCGTTCTTGTTTCTCATTCAATAAATTATTCATATCAAGTAAAGTTCTCTGACTTCTTTCGACGATACAAACAACACTCCACTAAAAATCAAGGAAAGAGATGCTTTAAGGGTTAGAAACAGGGCTGGCTTCATGGGTGTGACCCAGGCCATTGTGTTCAGAATTAAACCCTGTGCTTGGTTTAATGTTCTGCTATAGCTGTCTTGAAATTAGCAGTAATTTCTGAACAAGGGGCCTTGCATTTTCATTTTGTGCTGGGCTCCTCAAATTATGTAGAAGGTCCTGGTTAGAGAATATATATAACAAGGAGAAAGGGATGAAACAGTGATGAGCATTGAAGAGGTGTCAAGAAATTGATCAGAACCTGATCGGTATTTCCCCCTATGCTTGTGTAGAAAGATATGATACTGATGTATTAACTGACACATTTTTCCCCCTGTCCACCTTTGTCTCTTATCAATCTCCTTACCTCCACTGGGGTGGCTTCTGGGAAGATAAGTAGGCAATTCTCTGAGTATTAAAATAGGCCTTTGGAATGATAGCAGAAACAACTGTCTTGAGATAAAAGGTGTTCTGAGTTGCAAGAGCCTGGATTCTGAAGGCTTTAGAACAGAAAAATGGTTTTCGAAGAAAATATTCTCAGTTCAAGACAGTTTTCCCATCCTCTCAACTATGATATCCATAAGAGAGAAGAATCAGAGTACGCTCAGATACTGTTGTTTTCTGGAGAGGGTCCTCTGCCTTGGTGCCCACTGCTGGAGCATGCCCTTGAAAAGTTTTGGGGCTCCAGTGACAAAGAAGAGCTGTGCTTCACTTCCTGAGTGGAACTGGGAGAGACAGCAAGCTTTATGGGTCTCCCCTCAGCAGCATGGTGGGGAAGCAATAGATATGGTGGAGGACTGTCTGCCCAGGGGAGCCTGAGACACCCTCACATGGTCCCCCAAACCCAGGTAGGCTGGAAGCAGCTGAATGCTTTCCTGAGAGACCAAGCGATGGGCACAAGCCTCCAATAGAGAGGACTTAAGAGACTTTGTGGTCAGGAGTAAACAGGATCCATATGTACCCATGACCTGAGGCCAGGTGGGAAAGAGGATATTTCAGAGGATGCCATTGAGGGCAGACAGGATCAGGGACCAGAGACCCACCCTGATGCCTTGGAATTAACTACATACCCTGAGCAGGGTCAAAGTGCATCAGATATCAGGGTAATAGAACATAAAAATAGAAATTAAGTCAGTTGAAGAAAAATGAAATACATGTTAAAAGCTTGCACTTGTGGCCTGAGATTCTTACCTGCTACACATACTTTTCATAGGTGCAAATATTTGAGCTTAGATAGTCCCTTGGAGCTCATCAAACACCTGGAAAAAAAACATGTGATTTAAGAATAAACATTCCTCTGTTCTTTTAAATGTTTTTACATTTCATGAATAGTTGAACCAGTGTCTGGCTCCTGAGATACTTTGATAAACATCTCAGAAATCGACTTGTGATGTTCACCTTTTTAGAGGAGTTATTCTTCAGACTTGGCATACTTTTAGCAGTGGAACCCTCTCTTCAAATGAAATATGAAGTACCTCGATATACAAACAGCTAGGTGGGGTGTCCTGATGGGAGATTAGAGTCTCTCCCTTCCTCACTGTCCCCTTTCACCCTGAGGTGGTCCTAGAGACACCCCCCTACACACACACACACACACACACACACACACACACACACACACACACACAGAGTTGGGAACTGCCGTTCCTCCAGGTGGCTGCTGGGCTCTGCTTTTGTTATTTATTTTAACAGCCTAGTGGCTCTCACTTTTGTTTCAACCCACCTCCAAGCTCCCGGGAAGTGAGTAGGGAAACCACGCACCCGAGATGCTGATCATCATTTTTCGTTTCGCCTGCTTTCTTGTATAGTTAACGAGAGGCATAAAGTACATCACTGACTTTATTGCATTCATCCTGAAGAGGGAAAACCACTGGGGAAATATCATTTTATAAATGAGTGGGTTGAAGAATAAAAAAGGTTTGCTCAGCATCATTTTGTAGAGGTATCAACAATATGATACTTTTTTTTCTGTTTTTCTTTAGCTCAGATAGTTTCATCATGAGACACCCCCCCACACACACACACACACACACACACACACACACACACACACACACACACACACGTAATCCTAGTGACTGTGTACAAGCTGGAAAACCACCACTTGTTCAGACTGTTCTAGTTTTGATGGCCTCATAAATAAGAAACAAAATGGTGATGCACTTAGCCAGCTGATCCTCAGTCTACATGTCTGTAAAGTGAACAGGATGGACTGGCTCAAAGGCGTAACTGACATTAGTCTCCAAAGTGGCTTTAAGGATGTCTGTGCCTGCTTCCCCTTCCCCTGCTGAGATAGTCTGGAGTGGGGCCCAGGGATCTGCAGTGTTAAAAGCACCCCCACCTCATCCTAATATACAGCCAACACGAGAAGGTGGAGGAAGATGACTTTTGAGAATTGCTATCAACCATAAAATTCCATGAATAGGAATTTGGGGAGAAGAGACATTTTCTCACATTTTAACCAGATCTTTAAGTGACTGGAATAATTTGCTTGTTTACCTTAATTTGACGAACCAGTTGGAACAAACTCTGGAGGGTAGGAGAGTCTTTTGAGGACTCATAGGCAGTAGGAATAATATATTTTCAATTTTACTGGGGTTAAATCCAACAATGAAGAAGAACGAATTATATTCTCCTAAGAAAGTAAGAATGTCTTTCCAGCAAAAAAGAGTCCTTGGAATAATTATTTGTCCTTGGCTCTTTGGAAAATCATGGTTTACTGCCAGATGGGTATAGAAGAGGAATGATTTTATTCATGTGAATGTCAATATTGCCTTTAGGAGGTAGGAATGTTAAAAATAGTGTTTGAAAATTTTGGAGTCTAGTTACCAATAATGAAATCTCAGCTATAATCTTGCCCTCTCTGAGAAAAGTATTATTCTATTTTTGTTAAATATTTAAAAATTAACCCATAAGGAAATGAAAATCATTTTAATCTTGCCTCATATTTGTTTAATAATCTCAAATGATTAATTTTCTAATTAAGGAAATGGAATTGATTTTGGAAAGTTACCATGTAGCATTCATGGTTGAAGTGTTCAATATTTCATTAAGACATTTAAACCAGTTTAATAAAAATTCTGCAGTTTTGTAGGAGAGTATTCCCAAAATGTGTCCTATTGCTGCTGTAAGAGATTAATAGAGGTCACACACAAAATATTTCTATATTGAAAGAAGTTTGGGAAAGACCACATACCTATATATGTTTGGGTTTGCATTTCAATGCCCTAATTAAAACTCTTAACAATTTCCTTTATAACAGGTGCTTTTACTTCGACTATTTATAGATATAGAATAAAAGGCAAAGACATATTTTTTTAAAAGTTATTCTCAGCCCCTATTTATTCTCTATTTACTCAGAGACCATAACAAGGGGGAACCCACTTCTAATTCTTGGTTCTCCAAATGCTGTAGTTGACAGATTATACGGTCATTCTCAGCTGAGACTCTAAAGCAGATGAAGGTCTGAGTATAATGAGGTTCCTCAGAATTCTGACGAGGAGTACAGGTGAAAAGACACAATTCTGGGTTGAGTTGTTGATTTTTATCCCTTCATCAGGATGAAGTGTGACATGTGATATAGTGGCTACACTGTCCAATACGGTGGTCACTAGCCACATGGAGCTATTTAAATTTAAATGTAATTCATTAAAATTCAATAAAAATTAAAACTCAGCTCCACACATGCACTAGTTACATTTCAAGTTCTCAAGAGTCACAGGTGAATATTTCCATCATCGAAAAAAGTTATACTGGAAACACAGGTCTAGAATACTTGTCCCAGCCATTGAACCCTAACTCAAGATAAGAATTTTGTACTCTCCTGTTTGTCTGGGGCCTTCTCTATCCATCTACACTGATCTCCTTTGTCTTGGCAATTGGTTTTTATTTTATATTTCACAAGATTTTCTCCCTAGGTACTATTTTAGTACCTACCTTAGTGTTTCAGTTATTTATTTTATTTTCATGATTCTGAGAGTTAGCCAGGCTCAGTTGGTGGTTGGTTCTTCCTCTTCACTAGAATCTCTTGCATGACTGCAGTCAGCTGGACGCTTCACATGAACCTGGAACGTCAAAGATGATTTCATCTACATGCCGGGCATCTCTGCAAGGGTGACTGGAATGGCTGGGAGCTGACTGGTCTCTCATTCTCTCTCTTACAATTATGGTTCAACTCTTGTTTTACTCTATAAACAGGTGAAAGCAGAAGCTTTCAGACCTCTGAAGGGCAGGGCCTAGAACTTGCCCAACAATGCTTCTATCACATTCTATAGGTCATAGCAAGTCACAAGACCAACTGGAGTCAAGGGGAGGAGAAAGAGTTATCACTGCTTGATGGGAGGCACAGTCATCTTTGCAGACGATCTATTATACTATCTAACCCCCTTTTTGATCGTTACATAAGACATTCTTGAAGATAAGTATATAACAGAACTGAATAATGAATAACAACAAATAAACTTTTACTTTACAGTTTTTACATGCAGAAATATATACTCGTACTATAAAATTTCCACAGCATTTAGGAGCCAGAGGTGGCATCATCAGAACTGCTGTGGTAAGAAAGGCTGGGGGTGGGGAGGAGTGTGCAATGATTCTCGTTCAAACCCCTCTTCCCCCCTTTCTCTTAGAGAATCACAGTGGCCATGACTGTACTAAAGAATCTCAGCAAGCCTGCAGAAGACAAGCAGTTTTCCCAAGGGAATTTGGACGTGTCTCCCTTCATATTTACCCACCATGAGACGATTTCCCCACTTTTCTTTGAGATGCTTAAAATAAATTCTAGCTGGGCAGTTCAGTCATAAGTAAAAGAAATATGTGATGCTAAAATGCATTCATAATTTAAAGATGCAATTGAAAAACAAGATAACATGTTTTACAAATAATATTTTCCATAATTAGAACATTAGTAATTTCCAGGATGAAAATGTGTGTGTGGAGATGGGTAGGGGTTCAGAGTACTGTAAGCTTGTGAGAATATACATTTAAACAATTTTGAATGGCATTTTAACAATAGTTATCAAAATTTAAAAACCATGCCATTTAAGTCAGCATTTCTACTTATAGGAATTTATCCTCATTCCAATAAATCCTTAGTCAAATCCCTCTCTTAACACACTCCATATATTTAATGACCTTTTTGTCTTTTGAAGAAAAAGAAACATCAAATTGAGAGATAACAATTGTTCACAAGTAAGATGTATCAGGATGGGAATGCTCTTTTCTTAGCAAAAACCAGCTTCACATTATTGCCACAAATTGGATGTGTAAAGATTGCAGAGTTTATGGAAAATGTCTGTTCAATAAACTGATCCAGAATGCTGTGTAATATTACTTTAACAATTAGGATGAGAGACTTGGCACGTCCCAATGGATTTCTACCTCAAGGAAGGTAATTGAAAGAATCAAAACTTATTTGCCCTTTGAAGATGTCATTCACCTGTAGGCAGAACCTTCCATGATCATCCTGGTAAAACACAGAGAGTGCAGACAGCTCAGATATTTGAAAGAATTCTGCTCACCAGCAGCAGAAGGAAGCCAATGTGGTAATATGTGAATATTGAATAAAATTGCTTTGAGTAGAGAATAAGGGTGCTATATAATAACTCTTTTTTAGCTGGCTTCTGGGTCTCTTGGGTCCCTTGAAATTTATGCCCCATTACTTATTAGAACCAAAATTAGATCTTGCTTAGAAGGTAATCCTTGGTTTTCAAGCACCTAATTCAATCTGACAGATACTCACATAAGTATGTAAAGATATCCATATAGGACTGATCATTGCAGTATGGTTTGCAATTAAAAAAAGGGAAGCAATCCTAATAGGAACTGGTTACCTGGATGATGTACATCCATACAATGGAATGCCAATATACATAGCCATTAAAATGAAAATGTAGAACTCTCTATATATATTTCTGTGGAAAGATGTGCAAGATATGTTAAGTGAAAAAAGAAAGGTACAGAACAATATGCAAAATAAAATATACATTCATCTAAGTAAAAAAATGTGTGTGTATGTGTTTGAATAGACAGAAAATTTCTGAAAAGGACTATGTAAGAAATTTAACAGTGGTCATCTATAGGATGTAAACAGGGGAATTAACTATACCTTCTTATTATTTGATCTTTAAAGAAAACACAAGCGAGCATACTTTCATAACTTTTAAAAACGAATTAAATGGTGAAGAAATAAAATAACTGGCAAGGAAAAGGAAGAAGAAAAATTTTAAGTAATGTGTTCTAAAACAATCCCATATAATGTAGTTAAATTATCATTTTAATCTGAAGCACATGGCGGTCAATAGTTTTATGATACACAAGAAAGAATACAGGGTTTGGAGCCAGACGGATCCAGGATTAAATTCCAGCTATCCAGTACTTAGAGTAGAGCTTTGGGAAGGTCACTTTCACTTTTAGAAGCTCAGTTTTCACATTCATCAAATGAATATAACCATACCTTCCTGACAAGGAAAATTATGTTGGTAAAATACATGGCATACTGCCTGTGCCGTAGTTTTTGCTCAGTAAGGGTTGCTGCTGTTGTTACACTATATGCAAGCTGTCTGGATCTAAGTCTCAACTTCAGTTTCTACATCTGAAAACAAGAAAAATTAGTACCCATTATGTGGGCTACAGAGAGATGAGCTCAGGAAATCAGCAAATTGTATTTTTAATATCTCTGCACAAATTTCCTAAGAGCTACTTACAGGTGATTTCCAACTCATAGAATAAAGGAAAAAAAAAATTAGTTTCCATTACATTCACTTCATAATCAGCCTACAAAAGACCATTCTAGTTGACTACCTTCCCAATGGTATTCCCTTATTTTGTTGCTCACAGCCTTGTGAGTTGATTCCTGTGTTGAAGACTGCTGGCTCACGTATCTGGGTACTAATGACAGTGTACATCTTAGCGAACTTATCTTAGTTCAAAATCTCCCCTTAGACCAGGCTTAAGAAATATTTTTTTAAATACAATTTTTTCTTATGGGTCTTATTAGTCAGGATCCTCTAGAGAAACAGAGCCAATAGGATATATATGGATATATATGAGGAAATTTGTAATAGGAATTGGCTTATGCAGTTATGGAGGCCAAGACATCCCACAATCTGCCACCTGCAAGCTGGAGAAGCAGAAAAGTTGGAGGTATAATTCAGTCCAGGTCAGAAAACCTGAGAAACAGGGGAGCCCATGGTGTAACTCTCAGTCCAAAGCTGAAGGCCTGAAAACCAGAGGGCCACTGATGTAAGTCCCAGACTCCAAAGGCCAGAGAGCCAGGAGCTCTGATGTCCAAGAGCAGGATATATGGATGTCCAAGCTCAAGAAGAGAAAGAGGGAATTCACTTATCCTCCTCATTTTGTTCTAGTCATGCCCTCAACGGATTGGATGATGCTCATCCACAATTGGTGACGGTAGATCTTCTGTACTCAGTCTACTGAATCAAATGCTAATCTCTTCCAGAAACACCTTCACAGAAACACTCAGGGATAATGTTTTACCAGCTACATGGGCATCTCTTAGCCCAGTCAGGTTGACACATAAAATTAACAATCACATGAGTTTTCTGATTTCACTCTGAAAATATTCCCACCCATCCACAACTGCATATACTATATTATTATTTTCCCAAAATATTTTTTGCTAACATTTAGAAAAAGAAAGAAGAATCATCTATTAGTGGCTTAAAAAAATGGAGTATTTGTCTATGTTTGACCAAGGCCTCTGACAAAATTCCAAGGCAGCTTTCCATGGGAAATGAGGCAGCTTTATTTATTTAGCATGTGATAGATCATATCTTTATCAATCATTTCTCTATAATATCTTTGTGTGTAGGAAGAGGCATTTGGTATAAAAATATTAAAGGAAATATATTTCTTAATCTTTTCAATTTACTCTGTGAGCAAATTCTATAAAATGTTGTAAAATTTAACCCATAAACCTTTTAGTCTCTATCTCTAGTAGATATCACCACATCTAACAAATTTAGCAATGATTCCTAAATATCATCCAATGTACAGCCTATGTTCAAGTGTCCCTGGCGTCTTAAAATACATTTTTCAATCACATTACAAACAAGTTCTGCATATTATATTTGGCTATAAGTCTCTTAAATATATAAAGCAAAACTTACAGACCTAAAAATAGGAATATCCAACTCTACAAGAATAGTGGGAGAATTTACATACTTTTTCACTAGGTGATAAAACAAGCAGTCAAAAATTCATCCTTGATAATGTTGGTGGGAATATAAATTGCTACAGCCATGATGGAAAATAGTTCCTCAAAGAATTAATAATAGAACTACCAAATGATCCAGCAATTCCACTCTTGAGTATATATTCAAAAGAAATGAAATCACAAGAGATACCTGCACTTCCATGTTCACTGCAGCATTACTCACAATAGCCAAGATATGAAAACAACCTAAGTGTCCATCAATGGATGAATGGATAAAGAAGATGTATATATATACAACAGAATGTTATTCATCCATGAGAAAGGAGGAAACCCTACCATTTGTGACAAGCTGGATGAGTCTGGACAGCATTTTGCTAAGTGAAATAAGCCAGACAGAGGAAGACAAATAATATATGGTATCAATTTATATGTGGAATCTAAAAAACTCAAACTTACAGAGACAGAGAGTAGAATGGTGGTCGCCAGGAGCTGGGGGTGGGGGAAATGAGGAGATGTTAATCAAAGGGTACAAATGTTCAGTTATAAGATAAATAAATTCTGAGGATCTAATACACAGCATAGTGACTATAGTTAACAACACGTATTATATACTTGAAATTTGCTAAGAGTGTAGATCTTCAGCATTCTCAGCCAAAAAAAAAAAAATTTTTTTAAGGTGAAAATATCATTAAAGGTAAAGAAGATTTGAATAAGAGGATTAACAGACTTGACATAAATGACATATGCAGAACGCTCTACCCAACAGTGAAAGAATTCACATTCTTCCAGGTGTACATGGAACAAACCTTAATTAATCTCATGCTGGGCAATAAAGCAAGCCTCTACAAATTTGACAAGACTGAAAACATACAGAATATGCTCTTTGATCATGTTGGGATTAAACTGGAAATCAATAATAAAAGAAAATTAGAAAATAACCCCAACTGCTGGAGATCTATCACATACAGTTACATAACTTCTGATCCAAAGATGTCACAGTGGAAGCATCTGGAGTATAACAAGGGAGAATACTTTAATAAACTTAGGAAGGAGATTTCTTAAACTGGAAACAAAAAGCACTAATTATAAGGGAAGCATTGTAAAACTGAACTACATTAAAATGACAAATTAAATGAGTAGTTTCTTTTGGAAAGAGGGTAGAGGTAGTGACTTAGAAGGAATACAAAGGACACTTCTTAAGGGGTGGGCCTGGTAATATTCTATTCTTGATTTGGTTAGTATTTACATGAGTATATTCACTTTGTGTAAATTCATCAAACCATAAATTTATGACATACCCTTTCTATACATGTATGAAAATTTACCAAAAAAGTTATTCTAAAATATAAGGTTCCTAGGCATAAAACTAACCCCCCCCCCCAAAAGCAACTCCTTTAAGGAGAAAAAACTAAAACTAAATAAAAGGTGTAAAGACAAATTAGAGATTTACACTATATTAAAAGATTGAAAGATCCAATAATGTGGAGATGTCAAAGATATTGATAGGATATTCTCCATTTAAAACTTTATATGAAGAAACCATGACCTAAAATGGACCCAGACACTATTTTTTGTTTTTTTGGTTTTTTTTTTGGTTTTTTTCTTGCGGTACGCGGGCCTCTCACTGTTGTGGCCTCTCCCGTTGTGGAGCACAGGCTCCGGACGCACGGGCTCAGTGGTTATGGCTCACGGGCCCAGCCGCTTCACGGCATGTGGGATCTTCCCGGACCGGGGCACGAACCCGCGTCCCCTGCATCGGCAGGTGGACTCTCAACCACAGCGCCACCAGGGAAGCCCCCCAGACACTATTTTTTTACTTAATTTTTTTACTGCAGAAAAATACACTTCACATCGAAACCTATGAGACATTGCTGCAAAAGCTATACTAAAGACTGAAAGTGTTAGCCTTAAATGCTTTCATCATTAAAGAAGAAATAACAAAAAAAGGATGGATTCTTAGTATACATCTTAAGAAAATTGAAAAAGATCAACAAAATATACCAAAAGAACTAGAAAGATGGAATTTAAAGATAGGAAACAAAGCGATTAACATAACCAAGCTGGTGCGAATGATTTTCAGGGCTTGTTGGATATTTTAAGTATGTTGACTATCTCTCGCATGGTATAAGGTTGATTGTTCACAATTAATGTCTCGATTTGATTGCTATCAACTTCAACTGGTCTATCCGACTGTGGAGCATTGTCCAGCAAGAAATCCCCAGCACAAAACTTTGCAAACCACTTTTGACATGTTCAATCAGTCACAGCACTTTCTCCATACACTGCTCAAATCTCTTTTTGCATTTCAATTATGTTTTTACCTTTCTCGAAATAATAAAGCATAATATGCCGAATATGGTGCTTTTTTCCTTCCATCTTCAATATTAAAATGGCTAACAAAAATTCACCAGTTTTGGGCTTCCCTGGCGGTGCAGTAGTTGAGAGTCCGCCTGCCGATGCAGAGGACACGGGTTTGTGCCCGGTCTGGGAAGATCCCACATGCCATGCAGCGGCTGGGCCCGTGAGCCATGGCCGCTGAGCCTGCGTGTCCGGAGCCTGTGCTCCGCAACGGGAGAGGCCACAACAGTGAGAGGCCCGCAAACCCAAAAAAAAAAAAAAATTCACCAATTTTGATGTTTTTTTTCATTACAACTAATTGTAACTACTTTAGGATTTTTTTATATTATGCTAAATCTTTTTTTTAATTTTTATATTTTTTTATACAGCATGTTCTTATTGGTTATTTTTTTATACATATTAGTGTATACATGTCAATCCCAATCTCCCGATTCATTCCCCACCTTCCCCCCACTGCTTTCCCCCCTTGGTGCCCATACATTTGTTCTCTACATCTGTTTCTCTATTTCTGCCTTGCAAACCGGTTCATCTGCACCATTTTTCTAGATTCCACATATATGCGTTAATATACAGAATTTGCTTTCTTCTTTCTTACTTCACTTTTTATGAGTCTCTAGGTCCATCCACGTTTCTAAAAATGACCTAATTTCATTCCTTTTTATGGCTGAGTAATATTCCATTGTATACATGTCCACATCTTCTTTATCCATTTGTTTGTCTTATAAGTTTTTTTTAAATGCATGCTGATATGACAGCTGTCACAATACAATCTAACAGAATTGTTTCAAATGAAGTTAAAGACAACTAAGCACTACTAGAGCCATCTTACAGAAAAAACCGAATGAATTTTTTGGCCAACCCAATATGTAGAACAATAATGCAAAGTGAGAGATAGGTAATAGTAAAAGTAACAATTTCTATTAATCTATTGTAAGAGAAGGATGTGGCTTGTATATCTAGGAGAACTGTTATATGAATAGTTAATGATAGATAATTACAAGAAAATAGAAGGGATAAATGAAATAATAATTTTAAAAGTTTAATTAGTCCTAAAAAAGGAAAGAAAAATAGAAAAAAGTAACAAAACAGCCTGAACAGAAAATAAATAGCAACATGATATATATAAATCCAACTATGTCACTAATTATATTAACTATAAATGAACTAAATACACCAAGTAAAGGTTTATGGTTGTCAGACTGGATTAAACAACAGCAACAATATTGTGCTTAAAGTGTCACACTTTAAATATAAAGATACAGGAGTGTTGACAGTAAAAAACAACAAAACAATATGCTATGCAAACACTAAACAAAACAAAGGTAGTATATCTATAGTAAAATCAGACAAAGTAGAGTTAATGCAAAAAGAATTACCAGACTTGCAGACATAATGTAAAAAGAATTATAATTATGAAATGTCATAATTGTAAAAGGGCCAATTTAGAAGGAAGCTATTTACAATCCTAAATTTGTATGTACTCCATAACAGAGCTTCAAATGAACAGAATGAAAAGAAGCAATGAACAGATCCATACTCTTAATGAAAAACTTCAGCATACTTCACTTAATAGCACATAAGATAGTCTAACAAAAAAATCTGTAAAAACAATACACAATTGACCAGCTTGATCTAACTGGCTTATATAGAATACTGCATCAGACAGTTACAGAATTTACCTTTTCAAGTGCACATGGATTTTTTACCAAAATCTTGAAGAAGGACTCAAAAAATTTGGAAAAAAAAATGAAGTCAATCACAGTGTGTTTTCTTTACACAATAGAATCAAGATAGAAATCAATAAGAAAAATGTAACTAGAATAACGCCAACTGCTTGGTAATTAAACACTTTAACACCAGTAAATTTGACAATTTGGGTGAAATAGATAAATTCCTAAATATATATATAACTTACCAAAACTGTCAGAAGTATAAAATCTGAATAGCTCAATATCTATTAAACATATTTTATCTATTATTTAAAAATCTCTCCCAAAGAAAACTCTACGCTCACATGGTTTCACTGGTAAATTCTAACCTAAATTTAAGGGAAAAAAATAAAACATGAATCTTGCACAATCTCTTCCAGAAAACAGAGACAACTGTTTTTCTAATGCAACTGTCATGAGAGCAGTATAACCAGAATTCCAAAATCTGACAAGGACACTACAAGAAAGAGAATTAACAGACCGATCTCTCATAAACACAGATGAAAAATCTTTAACAAAATATGAACAATTGAATCTAGTGATACATAAATTGAGCTTATTCTAGGAATGCAAGATTGGCTGCTTAACATTTAAAAATTAACCCAACCACATTAACATAAAAAAGGAAAAAGATTATATGAACATCTTGATAGATGCAGCAAAACAATTTGACGAAATTTATCTCTCCCACATGTATTACATATATATATGTATATATATACACAAAGCCTTCACAAATTGGGAATAAAAGGCAACTTACTTTTTTTTTTTTTTTCTTTTGCGGTACGCGGGCCTCTCACTGCTGTGGCCTTTCCCGTTGCGGAGCATAGGCTCCGAACGCGTAGACTCAGCGACCACGGCTCACGGGCCCAGCCGCTCCGCGGCATGTGGGATCTTCCCGGACAGGGGCACGAACCCGTGTCCCCTGCATCGGCAGGTGGACTCTCAACCACTGCGCCACCAGGGAAGCCCAAAAGGCAACTTTCTTAAACAATTAAAGAATAATACAAAACAAAACAAAACAAAAAACAGCAAACATCATACCCAATGGTAAAAAATTGAACACTTTCCTTCTAAGACTGGGAATGATACAAAGATGCCAGCCAGCCAGCTCTTACTACTGATATTTTACTGGAGGTCCCAGCCATTGCAATATATTAAATGTGTATGTATGGATTTGAAAGGAAGAAAAAAATGTTGTCATTATTTGTAGATAGTGTGATTATATGCCAGAAAATCCAAAAGAATCTATAAACTATGTGAACTAATAATTGAATCTGCAATGTTGCTGGGTAAAAGGTCTTTATTTAAAAATCATTTGTATTTCTATATCATTTGCAAATAGAAAGTTACATTTTAAAATATACTATTTATAATAGTATGAATATATCAATGACACAAAATAATTCTCGCAAAATAAATATCACAAAATATTTGCATTGCCCCAACACTGAAAACTATAAAAATCCTTAAGAGAAACTACATACCTAAATAAATTTAGAAATAAACTTTTGGCACTATCCCTGGCGGTCCAGTGGCTAAGACTCCATTCTCCCAATGCAGGGGGCCCGGGTTCCATCCCTGGTCAGGGAACTAGATCCCACATGTTGCAACTAACAGTTCGCTTGTCACAACTAAAAGATCCTGCATGCCGCAACTAAGACCCAGTGCAGCCAAATAAATAAATATTTTTTAAAAATAAACAAACTTTTAATATTCAGAAAGCTCAATATTGTAAAGATGTCAATTCTTCCCAAATTAATCTGTAAATTAACACTGTTCCAATCAAAAACCTAGCAGGATTTTTTGGAGAAGCTGACAAAGCTGGTTCTAAAATTCATATGGAAATGCAAAGGGCCAAGGATATATAAAATAGATAACTACTAAGGACGTACTGTATAGCACATGGAAATCTAATGGCCTCTATGGGAAAAGAATCTAGAAAAGAGTGGCTATATGTATATATATAACTGATTCACTTTGTTGTACACCTGAAACTAACACAACATTGTAAATCAATTATACTCCAATAAAATTTTTTTAAAAATTAACTATCATACTATACTAAAAAAAAAAAAAAAAAAAGGCCAAGATATCTAAAGAAACTGAAGAAGAAGAGCAAAGCTGGAAGATTCATTCTACCTGAGAACAAAACCCATCATAAAGCTAGAGTAATGAGGACCTCATGGGATTGATATAAAGTTACATGAACTACCAGTGACTACACTAGAAGGCCTAAAAACAAATGGTCATCTGATTCATGACAAAGGCAACAATGCAATGGGTGAAAGAACAGTATTTTCAGTAAATGTTGTTGGATTAATTGGATATGTGAATAATACATATATACATATGTACCCCCTCCTATACCATTACCTAACAATTAATTCCAGATGGGTTGCTGATGGATCGCTGAATGTGAAAATAAAACAATACAGCTTTTAGAGGAGAACATAGGAAGACATCTTCATGACCTTGCAATAGGTAGAGATTTCTTAAAGACATAAAGGGCACTAACACAGAGAAAAAAATCCCCATATGTGTATCTAACAAAGGAGTGGTATCTAGAATATGTACAAACTTTTACTAATCAATAAGAAGACAACACAAGAGAAAACAGAAAAAAACTTTTTGAACAGACACTTCGGAAGAGGATATCCAAATATCCTAAACCCGTGTGAAAAGGTACTTCAACCTCATTAGCCATCAGGGACTTCTAAATTAAACCACAGTGAGATTATCACTACACAGCTACCAGAATGGCTAAATTAAAGTCAGAAGATTCCAAGAGTTGAAGAGGATGAGTATGTAGCATTTGGAATTCTTATACATTGTTAGGTTTGTAAATTGGTATAACATTTTGGACTACTATTAGGCAGTATCTACCCAAACTAAAAAAGGGTACATACAATAGGATTTCATTTATTTGTTTATTTTTATTATTTTTTTTTTTTGCGGTACGCGGGCCTCTCACTGTTGTGGCCTCTCCCGTTGCGGAGCACAGGCTCTGGATGCGTAGGGTCAGCGGCCATGGCTCACGGGCCCAGCCACTCCACAGCATGTGGGATCTTCCCTGACCGGGGCACGAACCCGCGTCCCCTGCATCGGCAGGTGGACTCTCAACCACTGCGCCACCAGGGAAGCCTTAATAGGATTTCATTTACATGAAGCATACAGAGGCAGGCCTATGCCATGCTGTTAGAGGTCAGGATGATGGTTACCCTCGTGGAGGAGGGCACAAGTGCTTGCTAGGAATACCAAGGAGTATTCTGAGGCAGGGAATTGCTGTCTCTTGATCTGGATGCTGCTCACATGAATGCTTCTAGTTGTGAAAATTCATTAGGGTTTTCCCTTACGATATGAAAAACTAGTATAGGTATATTCGTCTCCAATAAAAAGTTTAAAGTACACTAACAACTCATTTTTAGCGAGACGTTAGACTAGAAGGTAGAGACTGAAGAACACTACTAATTTTCACCTTATAATAATACTGTTCTAAAGAAGTTATCTTTTCAACTCATCTTATGGTCTTAGCAGAACCTAGGACTTGCTGTGGGAGGCTGAGACAGGGGAGGTGGTGGGAATCCTTCCCAATCAGATTCATTTCTATAGCCTATACGTCATTCGCAAGTTCAGTTCTCGCTTGTCCATAGTCCTAAGTGCCCTCTTTTTCCTCTCTGCTTCTGAAAACAAATATAACTTTTGCCTAAAATAGTAGGAGAAAATTGCCTATGTATTCTAGGTCCTAGAAAACAGGCCCTATTTTGACAGAGCATCAGTTCCACAATTCATTTTTCACATAATTACGTAATTCAGACTCATTACCTAACAATACTCATATTTTAACTGTACCTTTTTCTGTATATTTTATTCCAGAGCAACGAGTTTTCTCCCTCCCCTACAACCATTTCGCTTAGGGCGGATGTCTCAAAGGTTTCTCTTCACATTACAAACTACTAAGAAAGGAAAGGGCTTTGAAGCTTTGTGAATAGTATGCACTGAGAACCTTCTAGCATAGTGGTCATTCACTGCACATTCAACAATTAGTTTTTGAGGGCCCTTAGGGGAACAGGCAATGATCTGGGCACTGGAGATACAATGGAATAATGGTCAAGCATGCAGGTTCTGAATTTAGGTAGCCTGGGTTCAAATTTCAGCTACATAATTTACTACCTATGTAAAAATGATCTATTAATTCTACTATTTTTATGACTCAGTTTACTCATTTACGAAATTGGGATACTAGTAATCTCTCTCTCTTGGCCTTGTTAGGAAAGTTAAATGGCATATTATGTGAACATCACTTAGCACCATCCTTGGCATGTGATAAGCACTCTGTATGTCAGCTATAATTACCAGAGATCACACCTAATGATTTTTGCCAAATCACTTGTTGACAAACAACAAACTTCACCAGCACCACGCCTGCCTGCCACGGCTTCTCTGCGAGCCACCCCATCCACACTAGCAGGGAAATAACAAACACATTAACTGAACTAGCAGCTAGGACTGTGGCACTGGAAAATCCTTAGTCCATTCCAGCTCCTGCCTTTTACAAATGATGGCAATGAAGCCCAGAGATGTTGCCCCTCTTGCATTGAATCTCACACAGCTAATTAGGGAGTGAAGCTGGTATTAGACCTTGGGTCTCCACATTCCTAGTCCAAGCACTGGGGTGGAGAAGTCTGTAAACTGGAAGATTAGCCCATTCTCTCAACTGGCTCATGTTTGACCCCACCAAAGGGAGCAAGTAAGTCACACTCCTCCTAGTGGGGGAGGAGAAACCTCGCTGTAAAATTGTCTATTTTTAGCCTCTGTATACGGCCTGCTCTCTGCAGACTCACTCTGGCTAACAGACTGCTGTGGGATTTAAGGCATGGTGTTGCGTGGTGGTTGCCATGCCAACGAAATTTAACAGAAATAGAGTTTTCTAGTAGATTATTCTGGTGGAGGCTTGAAAGCCAGATTACAGCTCTGACTCTGAAGCTTAAATGATGCAAGTGATTAGTACTGGTAGATGGTAGGTACACAATTACACTGGTTGAAAAACAGAAAACATGAATGTAATTAGTTGCATTAGGGAGATGAAGATGTAGCAGCAGATGCTACTTAATCCTTACAGTCAGTCTGGAGCAAGTTCATTCATAACCTCCCTGGATTTTCATAATTACCTGACACTCGGTGTGTGAAATGATTTGTCTGATTCCAAAGGACTGCCTCTGATCTTCAGGCCACTTATGAGCTCTGCAACCCAGGGGACTCTGCACACACATGCATGTTGCAGACATGGAGAAGGTATAGGAACTGATCTGGGTTCCCTTCTCAGGAGCGTATTCACATCTGAGAGGGTCCCTGTTCAGTTCTTCTAAGGTCAATTTTTGGTTAATGTAATCACCATATTTAATATATTGTAAAATACATTTCAATTCTAGAACTAGGATTTGAGTCAAGCCTAACTCCAGAGTTTGGACTCTTAATTACATTGATGTGATGATTCATTTGCAAAACAAAAGAAACCAAAAAACAAACAAACAAAAGTAAGACAATTACTGAGATATTTACAGTTAAAATAAAATCAAGGTTGAAATGAGTAAGTTCTGAGGAGAGACACCCTACGGAGTCAAGAAGATTCATTAGAGTAAGTGTCCGCAGATGAACAAAACCTCTCCTTTTGACAAGAAAATCCAATGGTAACTTTTATTCTGGTTTCACATTTCAACAGTTAGACTAGGAATATTCCAAGAGGTTTAAAAAAAAAAAAAGCTGACTCATCAGTGTCCTTTAGAAGGAGAGAAACCTCCCTTTAGGATGATAAATCTTCACTTTTGCTGGGGGGGAGGATGCCCCTCAGAGATGGGGGTGCGAATGGTGCGGGTCTCGTTTCTTTATTCACAACCCTGTACTTTTCTAGATTTAGTTCTGCCGGTTAACTTAGCAGGAGGACACTTGCCAGGAAGGTTAGGGTAGACTCTCTAGGTTAGTTATTTGGGGACGTTAGGATGAAGAGGTCCTCACATATACACCCGGATCTTCCTGCTGGCAGATTTTCAAAGAAGATGCCCAGCCGTGCTTCATCCTGATGCAAACTCTCCCGCTCCCCAATAACTGTAAAGTGCGAAAAAACCCTGCCAGGGCCTGCGGAAAGCGCAGCGATTCCGAGGCTGGCACGCTTTCCTTCTTCCTCTCCAGGGGAGCGATCCCAGCACCGCTCCCGGTGATGTCAGTGGAATCCTGAGCCCGATCCCGCTCCACGGCTGGGGGAGGGCGGACGGTGCTCTCGGCAGCTGAGCAGAGCAGGGGTGTCCCCTGCGAGACCACGGCAGTCCGGGACCCCCAGGGCATAAGCTCTCTCAGCGCGCGGGACCCCGGCGACCGCGCACGCCGCCCCCGCTGGCCCGCGCCACGCTCCGCCCTGGACGCCGCTAGTCCCGGAGCGGGGGTGCGCGGGAGGTGGGAGCGGACCAGCTCAGCCTGATTTACGGCTCTGCTGAAAACCGCTTCGCACCCGCAGCAGCAGAAGCGTCGCGGCGGCGGCGGCAGCAGCAGCTGCAGGGGCAGCAACAAGTCGGGTAAGTGGGCATCTGCGCCCGCGGCCCGGCCCAGGGGGCGCGGCAGAGGGGGCCGTCCGGGCTAGGCAGTAGGTCCCGTCCCCGTACCACGGCGGGGAGTTGGGCTTCTCGGCCCCCGCCTGCGGGAACTCGTGTGCGCATGTATCCACTCTGGCACCGGCGGGCTGGCACGCTGCGGGGCAGGGGCGGGGAGAGCCGGGACCCCCGAGGCACAGTCATTTCCAGCCTGCCCTGCTTAGGCAGACGAAGTTAGGGCTTGTCCGCCCACCCTGTGAACTGGAGCTTCCTCTGGGCCATTGAAACCTTGCGTACTCCCGGAGTGCGTGATTACCCATTTCCCCATGCAGGGATTCCACCCCTTTCCCTTGCCCCCTAGAATCCCGAGTTCCCCTTCTTCACCTCTGGCCTGACTTTCCGGCCAGGGTTGGCATCCTATCTCCAGAAAACCGTGGTCCAACAGCCCGGTGTAGCACAGGAAGAGGGTCCCCTCTTTGGGGGCCAGAGGCTTATTAACCTGGAAGCTTTGCCTAGCTGTGTGGGTACCATTGGCGCCTCTACTTCTGAAGAGGCTGAGGGGCCTAGGAACAACACTTCTCAGTCTAGACCTCTGTTTGGGGCCCAGCGCTTGTTACATTTAAGAAGAAACCCTTCCTGGAGGGAATAGATATGCGCCGCTTGTGGAATCGGGTTGCTAGCAGTCATCTGTTGCTAGGGCTAAGATAATAAATGTCTGCAAGGAAATAAGAACTTCCCGTTATTAAAAGAGTTATGCTGATACCCACCGGTTCAAACTTTGGCCATCCTAGAGGTTTTCGTGTTAAAACAGAGACAAGACAAATCCATCCAGGACACTCTGTTTTAATAAAATCTTGTCCATGGCCCCACTTAACGTCCAATAGTATTTGACATATTGGGTTTCCAGATTTCAGTAAATCTGGAGTATTGGGGGGGCATCATTATTATGATAACACTTTGATTTAAACCATCATGGCAATAATTTAAAAACAAAATTAAGGGCAAAAATCTCAGGTTGAAAATTTTTCAGCTGATTGTGTGCTTAATGCCACTGCACCTAGTTTGAGTGATAACCTTTCCTATACTTGAGGAAAGATTGCTGAGCTTGCTGTCTTAGGACCTGTTTTGGCAATTCATGTGAGTTTTTCTCATTTTTTTTGTATTCATGCTTATCAGTGTCATCAGTAAAATAGGACACTTTTTTGCATTTACTGTACTAAATTCAGGAGGGCAGGAAACTTGAATTCCACGTTGGAATCTGACACTGTCCATTTGACCTTGGATTAATTACTTTACCTCCTTGCTCCAGTCTTCTCATCTGTGGAAAGGGAATGTTACCCACCTTTTTTATCCTAAGCAGGCGTTGGCAAACTTTGTCTATAAAGGCCAAGTTCTATCGTTTAGTGCAAAAGCAGCAGTAGACAATATGCAAATGAGTGGAATGTGGCTGGATTTGGCCCATGGATTGTAGGTTTTTAATTTTAGTAATAAGATATTAAATGCAAAAGTCATTTGGAATTTAAAAGCCTCTGTCCTCATGGAGATGATCAGCGACAATCATTTCAGTAGCATTTTTTAAACAGACGTGCCAATTACCTGTTTTATTCTCCCCTGCCCAGGACTTTGAGAGTAATGCAACAGAAGGCTTTTGAGGAAAGCAGATACCCCTGGCAGGAGTCCTTTGAGAATGTCGCTGTGTGCCTGCCATTCCGCTGCCCGAGGTGTGGGGACCATACCAGATTTAGAAGCCTGTCCTCATTGAGGGCCCATCTGGAATTCAGTCACAGCTACCAAGAAAGAACCCTCTTGACAAAATGCAGCCTCTTTCCGTCCCTCAAAGACACAGACCTAGTCAGTTCCTCAGAACCCCTGAAACAGGGAAAATTGCAGAGCTGTGGCAACATAGTGAAGCAGAAACCGAGCTACGTTAACTTGTGTAGCATTTCGCATGAACACGGCAAGGACAGGAAGCCATTCGAGGTGGTAGCAGAGAGGCCTGTGTCCTATGTGCAGACCTACACGACAGTAGACCTACGGGCAGACTCGCTGGATGGCCCGAGGTCCAGTCCTGGCCTTCCCACCTCAGACACCAAAGCAGCTTTCGAGGCACATGTCAGAGAAAAATTCAATCGGATGGTCGAGGCCGTGGACAGGACCATTGAGAAGAGAATCGATAAACTCACCAAAGAGCTGGCCCAGAAAACGGCTGAACTGTTGGAAGTTCGGGCAGCTTTTGTGCAGCTGACTCAGAAAAAGCAGGAAGTGCAGAGACGAGAGCGGGCCCTGAATAGACAGGTGGATGTGGCCGTGGAGATGATCGCAGCGCTGAGGCAACGCCTGATGGAATCCGAAGAGGAGCTTCTCAGGAAAGAAGAGTAAGTGGCGTTGAAACAGGATGCTAACCCCGTTGCTTTAGGCCCTTCCCACCCCTTCACAAGTTACACTCGAATGTTAAGCAAGGTTTGGTTTTAATCACTTGCAGGTACCTTGGCTACATCTCCCATTGATATAGTTGAATGTAGGAGGCATAAGGCTTTTAATACTATTTACCCTCTCCACTGTGGTCTCCAGCTCAGCAACATGAAAGTCGAAATATCGAATTCCTTCTCACCTTGGAAACTGTAAACCACTACAAATAATTTTTTTAGATAGATTTTAGTGCAATTTTTTTTAGTGCAGTTTGTTCATGGGACCCTTTCCTGGCCTGGCGGAGGGAGCTGAGAGGGAAGGCAGAAAAGGAGTGCTAGGGGACCCTTTCCGTCTCACTGACGGTCTCCAGGCGATAAAATCAAGAACATGAGAGGCTGTCTTATTCAAGTATACTCTAAATATAAATAATTTTGGCTTCTTTGCCATTTTGGATTACCTGTCCCTATTAATTACATGTCAGTAGTGGAGAATCTGTTCATTATAATTTTTATTTTGAAGAAGCAGACATTAGGACACCCAGAGGAAGCTTCTGAGATTTCCATACTCTTCTGATTTAAGTTTGAGAATTTTCTTTTTGTAAAATACTAGACTAAGTCATGCCTGCTTGCAAAGAGTTGACACGGGTTTTTTACAAGTTATAGGCGATCAGAGAAGCTATTACTTTAAAAATTATCATACTTGGAAAAGCATTTCCTTATCAATGAGTATGGATTCAACCCAAACTAGAAAAGTATATGTAACAATGCAGTGTTATTTTCCAAACGCTTAATGTTGGATTTAATTTTAAATGGAGGCTCAGAATTCACAGAACCAAAGGACGTAAAAATTGATTGACTGAAACAGCCTAAAAGGCAGGTTTTCAAATAAGTTGAGTTCTGTTATACAGATTGTCTTAATTTCATGCTTTCTTTGCCCTGTGGCACTCTTCTATTTTGTGTTGTCTCTTAAAATGTAGTAAATTAAAGCTTCTCTACTTGGTAAGAGGCTGAGAAACTCTATATATTAAAGAGATCATCACTTGCTATTACTAAATGCTTACTGCCTACCTAGAGGGAAAGCCTGCTCTGCTCAACTAGATGATTTTAAAATCATCTCGCTGGACTCGCTGGATGGCCCGAGGTCCAGTGCTGGCCTTCCCACCTCAGACACCAAAGCAGCTTTCGAGGCACATGTCAGAGAAAAGCTTTGAATCAGCCATTGATTTATTGATACTTTGCTCCTAGGGGGATGATCTCCATCGAAAAATGTTCCTCTCTTGGTTCTTGATGTTTCCTGGTGGGAAGCTAGTGCCTTGACCTGCTGTAGCACCCAGGGTGACTAACACTGCACCACTGAAAAAATGGCACATGGGGTTGCTCTATGTGCAGAGAAAAGCCTAGAATTAAATTAGTGATATTTCTATTTGATTGACGAGCACTGAATTTAAAAGGCAACCAAATTAATTGTGTGCATTTACTTGTTTGTCATGTTTTATTTATTAAGTACACAGGTAATAATGGACATGGGGTTTGGGGTGGTGGTTGCCTGGAGTATGGGAGAACAATGTGACGGTAGGGAGAAGCATATGGTTAGATCTAGGTTATTGTCAAGGATCTACCTTTTATTTTGGGTGGTGTGTTCAAGGGTGCTTTATTATTATTATTTTTATTTATTTATTTATTTTGCGGTACGCGGGCCTCTCACTGTTGTGGCCTCTCCCATTGCGGAGCACAGGCTTCAGACCCGCAGGCTCAGCGGCCATGGCTCACGGGCCCAGCCGCTCCACAGCACGTGGGATCTTCCTGGACTGGGGCATGAACCCGCGTCCCCTGCATCGGCAGGCGGACTCTCAACCACTGCGCCACCAGGGAAGCCCCAAGGGTGCTTTATTATTATTATTTTTATTTATTTATTTATTTATTTATTTATTTATTTATTTATTTATTTATTTATTTATTTATTTATTTATTTATTTATTTATTTATTTATTTATTTATTTATTTATTTATTTATTTATTTATTTTGCGGTACGCGGGCCTCTCACTGTTGTGGCCTCTCCCATTGCGGAGCACAGGCTTCAGCCCCGCAGGCTCAGCGGCCATGGCTCACGGGCCCAGCCGCTCCACAGCACGTGGGATCTTCCTGGACTGGGGCATGAACCCGCGTCCCCTGCATCGGCAGGCGGACTCTCAACCACTGCGCCACCAGGGAAGCCCCAAGGGTGCTTTATTATTAAAAATAACTGGTTAACTAACTTTAGTAAAAGTGGGCCATGCATGAATCCATAGTGATAATATGTTATATATGGTTAATCCAGTGCTGTTACCTGAGGACCAATTAAAAAACTAAATATACTTGTAAAAAAAAAAATTTAACAGGATAAAATTGTATGTGTGAAAAGTCCTCCCTCCTCACCAAACATCCCCCACCCCATCCTCTGGAGACAGCCACTGTTTAGTTCAGTGACTGTCCTTCTAGACCTTTCCTGTGTCCATACAATCATACGTACCTTTTATGCACATACAGAGTTACTGTGTTTTCCCAAGTGGAATCATGACACATACTATTCTAATCAGTTTGTTATTGATGAATACATGGTTTTGTTCCATTTTTCCTGATGTTAAGAATAATGTCTCAGTTAACGTCCTTGTACATATATCTTCATTCATGTTTTTAGGTGTATACCTGCGGGTAAATTATTCGTTGATTTTTAGTATGACATTTTTGAACTACCAGGGGAAAGCAAAGCAATGACATTTAAAAAAAACACCTTAAATGAAAATTCAGTGAAACTGCCTTAAACTTTTAAACATAAAATAAACAAAGTCTTCATTTTGTTAAGCCTTCATTTGGCCTGTGCCATTAATTTCTGTATTCAAGCCTCAAATAATCACTCTTTCTGTACATAAAATAGAACTGAAAGAGTCTTCTTTCCAGCAAGGACAGTGGAGCTCTTGGTCTGAGAGAGCAACTGTGGCCAACAGCCTCAGTGGCTACAGTGTCTAAATCCCCCACCCCAAAATGGGGAGCAGAGCAAGCCAGCTGCCCATCTGTCACACTACTGAAACCAGGGTGATTTGACTACATCTGCCTGGCTGGGCCACGCTCCTTCCTTCCACCACTCCCTCGCAGTGCTAAGCCTTCCACCAAAGAGATGACCTTTCATATATGGAAGACCTGCTTGGCCAACGAACATACCAGGAGTTGTGCTCTTCTGTTAAACCCCTCCAAACGAGCTCTCAAGGCCCATTTGCAAGAAGAAGTGGGTTGTTACAGTCCCATTTGTAATTGACTTAAACTCTGGGGACCCTTTAAGACACAGATAGTAGATTTGGTTTAAAAAAAAGCAAACACCTAGTATTTGACATTCACATGAGGCTCTCTTGCTTATGGATTTTCCCCATAACTTTAAAATTCTTTCTTTCATACTGAAAAAAAAAAAAAAAGACTTGAGGGCTGATTCTGCCTTGAGGCCATGTATAGGCTGAATCAACTCGGATTACAGAAGTCATATATATGCTGTGTAACAGAGGAGACTGTTTGAATTGGCAGTGTTTTGTACTTTTGTCCTGAGTCTCATTGCACCTCCACAGAGAGGTGTCTGTTTCTGGAGTGCAAATTCAAGAAATAAACTGCACATTGTCTTCACAAAGTTTGTGCAACTTTAAAAGTCCTATGGAAACAGGTACTGTATTTACTTGTTCAGGAGTATTCAGAGCTTGTAGGGTAGCACTGCCCATGATCAGGTAAATCAGTCCCAGCCAACCTTGCAGTAAGGTATCCCTTAACAAGAAAGGACAGATTGTAGCTGATTCCTGGCTGAGTTGGTGAGCTGGGCTTTGGAGAACATCAGTGTAATAGCAGTAATCCTAAATTTACTTGCACACTCATCTGTTGGTAAGGTTGGAAGGCCCTGACTGAGCACCTGTGATGTGCCCAGCACTGTGCTAGGTGTGTTTGGGGGACATGAAGTTCTTGGTCTTCTTCCCTAAGGAACTTACACGCTACACAGGAAGAATAAAACATACCCATGTTCAAACTCAGGGTAGTTTGAAAAAGTGCTTACATACAAGCCACAGTTTCAAGCTGATGAACATTAGAGAACGCATTTTCCCATGTGGTGAGGCCAAACTGAAGGAGTGAGGAGGAAAGGCGGGATTTGCATTGGTAGCTGGAGGACAGTGACATTGAAGGACATCAGAGAGGTGACTGTTGTAAACGAACCCTGAGGGGACTGTGTAATTTTAGTTCTGGAAGGTATCCACCTTCATTTTACAGATTTGGAAAATAAAGCCCAGAACAGTAGAATGACAAGGACAAAAATTTAGTAGCAAAGCTGAAACAGGAACCCAAGTTCCCTATCTCTCTGCTGAGTGCTTTTTCCATTAATTCACTATGCTTCAGCCAGACTTTTGAAAATACAATATTTGCCCAGAGTATCAAGACTTAGGTAATACCAAATCTGGCCCATTTTGGAATGGCTTGCTTCTCTGCTGTGTTGAGAGGGCTGCCATGGTGACATCATTTATTTTTCTGATGAGATTAAAGACAATGTCAGGTGGCATCAAAGGTGTTGGGAAATGGGGAAATGGTGGCATCATCAGTATAGTTGCGATATTAAGCTTCTGGAACACCAACCCAGGACTTGTAACTTCCAACAACGGCTTTTAACTTGATGCTCTGGATGTCTGTTCCCACTCAGGGTAGAGTATGTGCCACTACCAGCCTTTGATGGCAGTGAGGGACCTCTTTGTAATTCCATCTCTAATTTCCATCCTGCTCCCTTGTGAGCTATGACAGATAGAATCTTTCCCTTCTTCCTTCATCATTTGACTTGTTCCTAGCCTGGTGTCAGCCAGAAGACAAATCTTTACTGAGTGCTTGCTGAGTGCCAGGTACTGTTCTAGGTTCTGGTCATACAGTGATAACCAAATGAGTCCAGTTCCTGCTTTCATGACAGGAGTAGACCAGCAGATAAATTAGACATTAAACATCATTAGCGGTATGTTAAAAGAGACATCGAGGGGTGGCTTGAACCAGGAATGTCCATTTAGGTTTCTGTCCAAAGCTGGCTGTAGAATGCTGTCCTCTGAAGGACAAGTTTGACTTGGTAACTTGCTTTGCACAACTAAACCCTCTTGCCACTTAATTACGTCTTTCCCAGTTTTGATCAGCTAAAGCAGTGCGTGGACAGCGTGGTCTCCAGACTGATGCATAGCTAAGGAAGCAGGCCGAGAAAAATCATGTCAGATGTAGAGTTCAGTGGGACAGGGAGGTGTCTGTTTGCTCCACATTTTACTGCATTTATGTAAATGGGGCCTCTATATCCAGGCTGTGTTCCATGCAGACTTATAAACCAATGTAGGAAAAACTGGATGTCAAATATTCCCTCTTAGAGATGGCATCTGGTAAAATTTGGAGACCTCCCCCCAAAAATTTCTATTTGTCTCTCTCATATCTGTCCCTCCCTCCCCAAACTACCCTTTCTGTCTGGACTGAGGGGCTTAGAATGTGGTTTTGATCTATTTATAAGAATAATTTGACTTTCTCCTTAGAGTTATTTTTTAAGTTCTTAATTAGAACCATATATTACACTTTTTGGTGTGTTCCAGGAAGTGAAAAAAGAGAGATGAGGCAAAGGGCTGACAAGAGTAGAAATGTGACATGGCTCCCGATGTGGGGCAGGTGTGGATTCCACCCTGTGGGCCCCGCCAGGGATACAGGAGCTGACCCCGAGCTCTGAGTGTGCAGCCTGGCTTCCAGTGCTTGGAGGTGGTTGGCTCCAGCTTTATGATTTGCCTCGTGGCTGACATTATAGTTGGTCTGAGGTGTTCTGTGATCAGTAGCTAGGCTATTTTTAGCCAGGGGTATTTTTACTGTTTCATATACCTCTGAAGAGGTTCATAAATCAGTAATGCAAGATGAAATTTAAATAACTTGGTAGAACTTTGCCCTTGGGATAAGAAGCTGTTAAAGGTGTTGTTTAAGAACAGGAGAGAGAGGGCTTCCCTGGTGGTGCAGTGGTTGAGAATCTGCCTGCTAATGCAGGGGACATGGGTTCGAGCCCTGGTCTGGGAAGATCCCATATGCCGCGGAGCAACTAGGCCCGTGAGCCACAACTACTGAGCCTGCGCGTCTGGAGCTTGTGCTCTGCAACAAGAGAGGCCCGCGCACCGCGATGAAGAGTGGCCCCCGCTTGCCACAACTAGAGAAAGCCCTCCCTCTGAAACGAAGACCCAACACGGCAAAAATGAATAAATAAATTACTAAAACTCCTACCCCCAACATCTAAAAAAAAAACAAAAAACAGCGCTGGATATTTAAAAAAAAAAAAAAAAAAGAACAGGAGAGAGGCATCAATTTTAGATCCCACCTCCATTTCTGCAGCAAGTACCTGTGTTGTAGGTTACTTACTGGTTTTATGCTCCAATACTTGTCTGGAAAAAGAGACAAGGAAACCTAAGTATCTTTTAATCAGCTAAAGATTTTTGACTAGAGATGTAGTTAGACATTTCATGCATTCAGCAGAAATTTGTGGAGTCTCTGTTGTGTGCTGGGCTCAACATTAGGTGCTGTGGGAATCACAGTGTAGGAGCAGGCCAGGGCCCTGAACTCACTGATTTTGTGATTGACGGCGTCAGTGGCACGACGAGTCCCTGTAGTGTGTGCTGTGGTAGGTTGCATAGTCTGCGGGAGAATACAGCAGGTCACCCAGCCCACATCTAGGCGAGTGGAGCCCTCAGGTTAGAGGGATCATTAGAGTGGGGGCTTGGGAAGGGGCACTGGTGGAGGGAACAGCATCTGCAGAAGAAAGCATCTGGCTTGTAGGTTAAGTGGAGTTCACTGATGCTGGAGCAGAAAGGAGGTGATGTGCAGTGATGAGACCCAAGGGGATTGTAAGGCTAAAGGATGGCCACGAAAGGTGGAAATGTAGGGAGGTAGACATGATAAATGGTTTGTGGGTAGTAGACTGCAGTGAGTGATATGATCAGTGTGTCGTCCCTCATTAACAATGCATAGTTTGGGACTTCCCTGATGTAGTGGTCCAGTGGGTAGGACTCTGTGCTCCCAATGCAGGGGGCCCGGGTTCCATCCCCGGTCGGGGAACTAGATCCTGCATGCTGCAGCTGGGAGTCTGCATGCTGCAACTAAGAAGTCCACATGACGCAACTAAAGATCCCACATGTTGCAACGAAGATCCAGCGTGCCGCAACTAAAACCCTTCGCAGCCAAAATAAATAAATAAGTAAATATTTAAAACAAACAAACAAACAAAAGCAATGCATAGTTCAATGCCAACATAAAATTGCAATGAACACCACGGTGCATTAACGTGCATTTCCCTCTATCTCTACACCTGCTTCTAGAGTGTGTTGTTCACATGATAGTATATCTTTGATTTTTTTTTTGAAATTAACCCATCTTTAACCCACCTCAGAAGAAGGAAGTGAATGGGTTCAATCTGTAAAAAATAAAATATTATCTATGTTTTAGACCTTATAACCATCCTGTAAATAAATGAGTGCATGAGTGAACAAATATTTTTTTCTCAATAAAACTTTGATTGTACTGAAGGGGCTTTTTCACTCAGTGCTTCCTTCTACTGTGTTTGTTTCTGAATGCCTGTGAATCTCAGGATACTGAAAGATTTCTGGGTCTGCAAATCATTCAGCATGATAACGAACTTCAGGCCAGTTTCTTACACTATAGTGGTATTCTGGTATCTTTTCCTTTAGTATCAGATATTCCTTTAAATAAGCATATTTTCCACTGAAGCTTAAAACCTTGATTTCAGCCATTTTTAACCTTTTAAAAAAAAAAAAAAAAGAATTCAAAGATAGGGCTGGAAGCAGCCTAGAATCAGTTAGTTAATTTCCCCAGAGCTGGTCTGCACCCACACCTGGATTGAATTTCACATTTGCCGTTATCTTCTCATCTGGCCTGCCAGCTTTACACTGAATTCTGAGTTAGGGCTGAGAACTTTAAATAAAACCACACAGGTCTTTTACTCTGCTGTCTGATAGCATGTGTTATTCTTTTTCTTAGTCACATTCAGCCCAGCTTTGTAATTTTGTATTTATTTCAGTATTTGTTTCTTTTAATGTCTGCTTCCCCCACTATGTGAGGGGTCTATGCAAGACAACCAGATCCAGCCTGCCACCTGTTTTTGTGGAGCCCCGTGCTAAGAATAGTTTTTATATTTCTAAATGCTTGAAAAAAATTCAAAAGAGAAATAATAATTCATGATATATGAAAATTATATGAAATTCAAATTTCAGTGTCCATAAATTAAGTTTTATTGTTACACAGCCTCTGTGACTCTTTTGTGCTAGGCAGACTTGAGTAGTTGCAACGGAGACCATACGGACTGCAGAGCCTAAAATATTTACTCTCTGGCCCTTTACAGAAAAAGTTGGCTGACCCCTAGTTAGACAGTAAGCTTCACGAGGACAGCCACCAGTTCATGAATGCCCTCGCACTAAGCCCAGTACCTTGTAGCATTCAGTAGATGTTTGTTGAGTTCCTGAATAATGGAGTAAATAAATGTATGGATTGTGGCTGCATTGTACTAGAGTTCTAGCCCACGTCGTCCACCCTTACCAGAGTTCTGAGGTTTAGGATCACCCTGTACATGGCATGGCAGCAGTTCTCAAACTTTTTGGCCTCGCTTCCCCTTACACTCTTAAAAAAGTCTGAGGACCCCAAGAAGCTTTTCTCTGGTATGGGTTTTATCTATCAATATTTACTGTACTAAAAATTAAAATTTAGAAAGTAAAAAAGACACTAATGCATATATAAATAATGATATTTAAATCCATTACTTGTTAACATATTTTTGTGAAAAAGAACAATTTTCCCAAAAACAATTTAGTGAAAAGGGTGGTATTATTTTCAAAGTTTTGCAAATACTTTTAATGCCTGGCTTATTTAATAGGAGGCAGCTGAAACTTAGTTCTGCCTTTAATGTGTTGCAAATTTGTTGTTTTGGTTGAAGTAGATGAAGGAAATCCAGTCTCACACAGATATGTAGTAGGAAAATGGAGAGGTACGTTAATAGCCTTTTGAGAGAATAGTGGATATTCTGCTTTGATATTATGCCAGAGCTTGACAATTGGTAGTTTCTCAAAGGTTAACTGCAATGTGGAATCTGAAACCACATCAGTGAACAAACATTTCCTTCTCCCCTCCATTGAAATCCATTGGTCTGTCTTGCACTTTGAATGGATATTTTACTGCTTGGAGTATAATTATTAAAGAAAGTACAAATGCAAAGTAGTTAAATCTCTTTCTTTTTTCATTCAGGAAATTCACAAGATTCCTTGGGAAAATAAGACGTGTTTCTGGATATTGTTAATCCAGACTGAACAGGATGTGAAAGGGGGATTTGAAGTTGTGTACATGTGGTATTCCACAATTAATCACTAGTTTCTGTTCCTGTTTTTACCTAATACAGATAACCAAACACAATCTCAGTATGAACTTCTCCAGCCCTTGTCTCGTGTAACTTCTCTTTTAAAATTAAATCATCACTGTTTTAACTGTCTTTTTTTTTTTTTTTTTTTTTAATTGATGTGAAACATCCATAAACTGAAATTATGTTAGCATTGTTTTATTTTTTTTTTTTTTTTTTTTTTTTCTTAATTGATGTGAAACATCCATAAACTGAAATTATGTTAGCATTGATTCCAGGTTGTTTGGAAAAAAAGGGTATTAACTTCTTAGCTTTAGGGGACAAGATAATTGAATGAGGGAGGTTAGAAAAAGATGCTTCATTTTTACAACATGACATAACACTCCACAATCAACTAGTGGCGTTAATGTTTTAAAAAATTTTATATGGAACCGGTAATAAAACATCACATGATTTAAAAATGCAGCCACAATCATAAGCTGCATTCAGATTTGTTTTCTTGCTTTTGAGATGTTAATTCTGTGGGATTAAGCTGTCAAATATTGCTGTCTTATATTCTAAACTGTAACAGCCTGAGAGCTCAAGAATAGTAAATATGCACAAAGAAAAAAAAAGACTAGAAAAAATACACCAGAGTGTTCACAGTAGTTACCTCTGGGTGGTAGGATTATGGGTCATTTTTTGTTTCTTCCCTGTCCTTTTTAAACATTGACTACAACAAATATTTATTGAATATTATATGTCATGTATTGTACTGAGTGATGGGCTTACAGCAAAGAACAAAAAGCTGATTCAGTCCCTGCTCAGTTAGATCTTCCATAGGTCACTTTTTGTATTTCCCATAATAAACATGAACTATTTCTGTAATGAGATAAATATAGTAAATATTATAAACCAAAATGAATTGAAAAAATACACTGGCTCTTTTTGCTATGTTTTTGGTTTTGGTGGGCGAGAGGGTTGTGGCTTTTTGGTTGTTTCCCCTGTAAGTACCAATTTGGAGACTGGTTTATGAGTCAGTTATCCTAAACATCACCAAACATCACCACTAAACATCACTTGACTCCAAATGAATTGAAGCCTTGATATTGGAAAGAGGAAGGAGCAGCCATTTCCTGGGCTTTGTTTTCGGTGGTGCTTTTGAGCTGTGTGAAGATATTCCATTCAAAGGTTCTCAGTTGTAACTAGGAACCATGACAAGGCTGGATGTGGCACCTGGATGGACCCTCCACTGTTTTGCTGCTGGTTGGGGTTTGTGACTTACCTAGGAGGCAGGTCAGAGCCAAATGACGGCAGAGCTTGAAAACTGGCTTGTGTCCATGGCTTGAACAGCTTGGAAAGTGCACATCTTCTATTCAGGGCTCATACGGAAACATCTGGAAATAAACTTGAAACTTAATGATGAAAGAGAACTTTCCAAAAGGACTCTTATTTCCTATATGTGACTACTTCTTAGCTCCTGAAAGATAATGGAATTATTATGGGCTCTGGGTTTATGTTTGATCTGGATAGGAAACTAGAAAAAAGGGGACTGGTATGATGAGCAATTTTTGGAGTGAATCATTGTTAGAACCAGTCTCTTTTCTGTTTTTATAAATATATAATTTTATAAATATATAATATAACATTTTACAGAGACGTTTGACTCTGTAGGAAGTGTCAGAAAAGTTTCAGTATGGCCAAGTGTGATGTGATATATTTATGAGAGAAAAGTCATGACTAATTGTAAAAGTGGCTCCCTGACCAGTTGTACAGAATAAAGGATCTGGAAGCCACCACCAACTGTTTTGCAAAGACCTTCTTTGAAACTATGACTTCCTGAGCTGAACATCCCTGAAGTTCTACTCTCAAGAAATTATGGAGCTTAGCAGAAAATAAAAATCAAGTGGAGGTTGAGAAGATTCAGAGAAGGCAATGAATTTAATGAACTCTCTAGAACAACTGCATGAGGTTAGATTTAAGAAAACATTTAGATTTTTAAATCTAAAATGAATGAAGTTTAGGGGAACAGTGATCAGAGTCCTTAGAATCTTGGCTCTGCGTGAGTAGAACATGGCCAGAAACATGAGGGACCGCTCTCTGAAGGCTGCGAGTTCAAAGACACATAAAGGAAATACTATATCCAACAGGTAGTGAAATTATGGAAATCAGTAGCTCCAGTGAGTGTGACAAAACATACAAAGGGGATGGCCAAAAAGATCTTCATGATTTCTTCTTAAGTGAGGCAAATCAAATGAGAGAATTGTGATACTGTATACCTACTGGTAGTACTGACGTGTGTGAGTGTGTGTGTGTGTGTGTGTGTGTGTGTGTGTGTATTTGTAGAGATGTTTGTGAGGATGGTTACCAAAATGTAAACAGTGGTGGTCTTAGGAGAATGGGGTTTCAGGTGATATTTTCTTCATTCTATTGTAATGTGTTTGAATTTTTTATAAAGAACTTATTTAGTTATAATTCAGTAAAGTATTATTTTCATACTTGCATTAGAAATAAAAAGATATAAAATAGTAATATAGTTATTAAAATTTTTCTGGATTTCTGAATCACAATGAATTATGCAGGTAAAGGTATTTTGCTCAAGTTTTTAGGGAAGGGCAACCTGAACATTGCTTCTCCTATGTCAGCTAAAGTAGCTTCCCCAACAGACCTTGGATCTACCTCAAGATGGCAGTTCTTGGACTGTTTCATTCTTAGCTCAAAAATATACTATTGGGGCTTCCCTGGTGGCGCAGTGGTTGAGAGTCCGCCTGCCGACGAAGGGGACGTGGGTTCGTGCCCCGGTCCGGGAAGATCCCACATGCCGCGGTGCAGCTAGGCCCATGAGCCATGGCCGCTGAACCTGTGCATCCGGAGCCTGTGCTCCGCAACGGGAGAGGCCACAACAGTGAGAGGCCCGCATACCGCAAAAAAAAAATATATATATATATGTGTGTGTGTTGTGTGTGTGTGTGTGTGTGTGTGTGTGTGTGTGTGTGTGTGTATATATATATATATATATATATATATATATACTGTTGGACATGGTGACTCATTTTATATGCTTTGGTGCCCAGTGTGGCCTCTTGCTTCCATACTTCCTTCCCTGTAGTCTTTTCCCCAATAGCCAGACTTTTAAAATGTAAGTCAGAACTTTTCTCAAAAGTGGCCAGTGGTTTCCCATCTCATAATAAAATCTGGCACACTGACCTGTGAGGCCCCGCCTGGCTCCCTGCTCTGGCTGTCCTTCCCTCCCCACTCTGCTTTGTTCTTGCAGGCCTCCTTGCTGTACCTCAGGCCATTCTGCACATTCCCACCGAGCACCTGGCTTGCTCTTCCCAGCTGTCTGCATGGCTGTTCCTTGCTTCCTGGTGTCTGTTCAAATGCTGCCCCATCCAAAAGGTTGTCCTGACTTTGCTTTCTATAGTTTCACTTACTCCTTCCCTTCCTCCATCATTCGCCGTCCCCTTGCCCTGTTTCTCCTTAGCACTTATCACCATATGACATATGTTTATTTGTATATTTTATAGTGACTATCTTCTTCTACTAAAATGTAGCCTCTAAATGTATCACTTAAAATGTAATTTTATCTCTTTTATCATGCTGTGGCCATACTGCCTAGGGCAGTACCTGACACCTAGCAGGCACTCAGTAAATATGTATTGAATGAATGGATTCCTGTCTCGCTTCTCCATTTTGTGTTCTGATGTTTTTGCCTTGCAGAGAAGTGGTTACATTCAACCATTTCCTGGAAGCAGCCGCTGAGAAGGAGGTTCAAGGGAAAGCTCGGCTCCAGGACTTTATTGAGAACCTGCTGCACCGGGTAGAACTGGCGGAAAAGCAGTTGGAGTACTATCACAGCCAGCAGGCCGCTGGCTCCCGCCGGGACACCAGTGAGCACGTGGTGAGTCATGCAGGCCCCGCACCAGGTGTGAGGGCTGTGATATACCAGGTGGGGTCAAGGACAGAAGAAACGGGAACTGGGGAATGATTTGCAGGAATTTTCTAGACATCATTTGAAAGCACTGCCCTGGCCATGCCTGTGTCGGGGAAGTGATACAGGTGAGTTCAAGACACTTGGAAGTAAACAACATCCTGGATGCACGGTCTCCATTTCTTCACTCTCCAGCTCCACACCAAGCTGAGTTGGTAGAAATATTTTTATATTGTAGAATGACAGTTTGAAGTATACAAAGAAATCATCTGTCCCTCCCCTGTATATTGGAAGTTATTATCCTGTTTTGGAGCTCTTCAAGGAATCTTCTGAAAACTTTCATGCTTCTTAGTTAGCAAAATTTAACCACATTTTTTCTTTAATAGGAAGGAAAACACTATTTGGTAGTCTGTATAGGTGAAACATTCTTTAAGTAGATTTTCAAAAAGGCTAAGAAAAATTCACAGGTGATATGCTATAATACATTTTTGCATACATTTTTTACATATGGTTTCAGGGACTTAAGAAAAGCCTAGAGCCCAAATGAGAAGCCTGAATGTGGATGAAGGTCCAGACTCTCATTAAGTGGCTTTTTTTTTTTGGCTGCATTGGGTCTTCGGTGCTGCGCGAGGGCTTTCTCTAGTTGTGGCGAGCGGGGGCTACTCTTTGTTGTGGTGCACGGGCTTCTCGTTGCGGTGGCTTCTCGTTGCAGAGCATGGGCTCTAGGTGCGCGGGCTTCACTAGTTGTAGCACGTGGGCTCAGCAGTTGTGGTGCACACGGGCTTAGTTGCTCCACGGCATATGGGATCCTCCTGGACGTGGATTGAACCCCTGTCCCCTGCATTGGCAGGTGGATTCTCAACCATTGCGCCACCAGGGAAGGCCCTCATAAGTGGGTTGATCAAGATTACCTGGTCTCTTCAGAGGGTGGGGTGTTTACAAATAACCATGTTGTAGGTGTCGGAGGTGGATGGCCATATTTGCCCTCTATACAATTTCCTTGGTGGTATAAACAACAAAGCCAAAGAATGGATTTTTGAAAACCTATAGTGGTTTATTTATAACATGTTCATTATCCATTGAATTTTATTTATGCTTACCACCTTCCCAGAAGATTTAAAGATGATTCTTTTACTAACCGCCAAATGGACTATATATATGAGGAAAAGAAAAATAGGAAACATTTATGCTAACCAAAAGGTTAGTAAGGTTGCTATTGGTTGATTGAAAAGTTTAGGTTGAGCAGTCTGGAAGCCAAGATTAACAGGATACATGATTAAATAATCGAAGAAGGAATGAAATGAAAGGCATGTGGATAAAAGAAGGAAGACCGGAGGGAGACAGACAGCAGGAAAGAACAGAGACATGGAGGAATGAAAGAAATGAAGACTCTTACACAGTGCCTACTGTAGTAACGTTCCCTCAGCCTTCGAGCCGTACAGTTGGGCAAGTGCTGGAACTTCCCAGTCAGGAACATAGTAGACTGGAAGGAAGTAAATGTGTCATGTTTGTGAGGTTTCAGTAACTGTCATCAAAGCAGTTTCAGCTACCTGACGTATTTATTATTTTCCAGGCGGGTGTCTGTGGTCTCCTGAGAAGGAACGTTTATTCCCCTCCTCGATTCCCCTGTCACCTCCTTGGGAAATGCAAGAGTGCAGTCTCGGCTGGAGGGACACTCTGAGCCCTTTCCTGCCTCCTCCTTCCACCTTGCCATCTCTCAGGGGAGGGTTGTGGCATGAGGTCACCGAGCCCAGATGTGAGGTGAGAGGGCCTGGCTTCTAGATCATTCCCACCCTGCTTCTGACTCGATGAGACAGTTTGTCTTCCTGGGCCTATCATTCTTCGATAAAATGAAGCAGTTGGACTAGATGCTGTATAAGGGCTTTTGGCCTCTTAAATTCTATGATCATCACCTGACATTGGTGGTTAGGAATTCTAAAATTAAAATGTAGCCATGATATTTTCAGTATTTAGTCTTATTAGTAACCCAGAACTAAGAAATGTATAAATTATTAGTAACCCAGAGCTAAGAAGGTCTCAGAGAAAATAATGGAAGGCAATGAGAAAGAAAGGAAGCCCATTAGTTCTCGCCTTTATTTATATTTCTGTGCTCACTTCTTCTGCTGACTTTACTTTTCCAGCTTGGAAACTGAACACCTTTTAAAAGACATGGCCAGTCATTACTTCTCATCCTGCTGTATCATGTAATCAAAAGTTGAACAGCATCTCAGCTCTTCTAGTCAGATGTGTAGATATAAAATTATGTGTGTGTGTGTGTACACATATATATATATACACACGCACACATAAGTATGTGTATATACATACACACACATTATATATATATATATATATATGTACAAACAAATATGGTAGGACATTTAATTAATAAATATTTGTTTTTGTTCTTTATGTCCCAAAACCTGACATCATCTGCCTTCTTCAGATTTGATCTACATAAGGAAGAGTTGACTAATTCAGATCAAATAAAGTGCAGTTATGATTGTAGCAGGGAATTTAGAAGTGAGAGCTGTCTGTGAGTAGGGCATGATCAGGCTGTAGTGAGGTGAGCTGACTTTTGGAGGGAGAACACATTGCCCTGAGAAGACCAAGAATGAGATGTTTGATTTCTGAAAGTACGAGCAGATGTGGTTTCCCCTGTTTTCATGTATAGTCCTCTAAACTCTACTTTGGACCATAGTGTACCAAGTTATGAGACAGTCTACAAACCCTAAGACCATTTTACCTTTTTACTTAGTCTGTTTCATCATAATAAAATACATTCACCACGTCTCTGATGTAATTAGACTACTCAGTCTGGCCTCTCTGGTATCTGTGGTTATGGATACGTGGAAGAACTTGGATTCTTTTAGCAGGAAAACCTTTGAATCTTATCTTTAGTAACCTATTTGGCCCAGCTGAATGAAGGTGCAGGGCACCAAGAAGCCTAGGTTTCTGGAGCCTCAGCCCCACCCAGGAGAGCTCCTTGCCGCGGTGCACCCCAGGATGGAGCAGAACTTTCTGACTGACTCCCCCCACCTCCGGTCCCTCCTCCAGAACAGTGGGGAATGCTGTCAGGAGCCTGGCTGGCTCTTGCCGTCTCCAACAAGGCTGCTGTACAGAAACAGTGTGGCCTTGTCATCTCCCTTCTTTTCCAGCCCCCAGTTCCCTCCCTCTCTCCTCTTCCCTCTTTTTCTCATTACCACCTCCAGAGAGTAGTGACATTTCTAGATTGATGTGTTAAATTGCTTCTTTCTAAGATGTCTTCTAGCTTTAAGATTCTTTTGTGCTCTAGAAGAATTTCCTTCCCCCTCCTATTTAGTGCCTCTTCTGAAATAATGTTTCAGCATATGTATCTTTCCCTTAATCCTCTTGAGCATTTATGTTCTTTTTCACCTGGCTGGTTTCTAAAAATGTAATATGCTTACTCAGGTAATTTGTCTGTATGCTCAGAAACATGCTGTCGAATTAGACACAAAGTGACCTAATATCTCATCTGCCAAAATCACTCACAGAACTGCTCAAATGGAAGGTCATGAAATAGCTTGGATAATCTTATTTTAAGCATTGCATTTATTTCCTGCAGGTTGCTATATTAGGACTAGCAGTAATTCATTTAACATATTTACTGGGGATGCAGTGCTTACTGGGTGCTGAGGAAACTGCTGTGAATGAGATCGATGAGGTCCCTGGTCTCAGGGAGGAGGGGCACACAATAAGCAAACAGATAATGAAGATAATTTCGTATAGTGAAGATCCTACTATAAAGAAAAAAGTAAGATGATGTGTTTGAGATGGCCACTTTAGCTTTAGCAAAAAGCTTTCAAAAAAAGCCTTGCTGAAGAGGCAACATTTGCACTGTGACCTGAATAACAAGGACACAGCTCTGTGAGAATTTGGAAGTGGAATATTCTAGGCAAAGGAATAGGAAATGCAGCTGCCTTAGGAGGGAACAAGCTTGGCATGTTTGAGTGGTGGGTGATAAGTCAGAGATGTAGGAAGGATCCAGATCAGGCTGGGGCTTCTTGGTCATATAAGTAGTTTGCATATGTTCCATTGCACACGGGGAAGCCATTGGAAGGTTTTAAGTAGGAGGTGATCTGTGTTTTAGCAAAATCACTCTGCTGCTCTGTGGGGAGTTGACTGGAGGGGTGCAAGAATGAGCGACAAGTTAGAAAGCTCTTCTGTTGTGGCAGATGAGGGGGGATGGCAGCTTGGGTAGAACTGAGTAGAGAGAGGTGAAGGGTATCGGATATGTTCTTGGAGGAAAATTGACAAGACCAGTTGGCCTTGCTGAAGGATTAGATTTAGCTGGTGAGGGAAAGTGAGGAGTCAAAAATGAGTCCAAGGTTTTGGCCTCAAAAATTGAGTATATACAGAGGGGAAGTTGGAGGAGGGCTAGGTGTCCAGTTTCCCAAAATCTATAATAACCTGATACACCATATTTGTCTTTTAGAAGTACTTAAATTGGCTCTCAGTGCAAGGTTATTTATATTTTTTCAACCTGAAACCTTGACCAAGGACTCTCTTGATCCCCATCTTCATACCCTCCTCTCCCTAAATAAAAAGAAGACAAAGTAGCTGGACCAGGAGAAAATGGAGGTAGGTAGTTGGGCTAAGTGGGAAGAGCATTTCCATCTGCCTGAGGCTGTGGAGGCCTCTTCTGTTCACAGGAAGGAGAGCACATGAAATTCTTTGGTGCCTGTGATATCGGCCCCACCTCCACCCCAAGCCTCATAATCTAGCAGATCACTGTTGGCCTTTTCCCCGTGAGAGAAGCACACACACACACAACTTCTGCATAAAATTCCAAAGGGAATTATGTACCCATATGCATTGGAATTATGTACCCATATGCAATACATCATTACACTATATGCTTGCATACATACATAAAGTTGAATGTATTTTGTCATGCCTCAATAATAATAATTTTTTTTTAAGTGGGAAAGTATTTAAAAGAAGGAAAACCCTGTAAGTTTTGAGAGTTTATATACACACTAAAACCCATTCAAGGAGCCCAGCTGATGGGGAGTGGGGGCAGGCGGACTGGGAGAAAGAGTGTAGAAATGCTGATGCCTTTGGGGTTCCCGGAAACTACCAGTCTGGTGTTTGCCGGAGCCATCTGTTCCCCCTTCTTTGTATATTGCAAGACCTCATGACCCTCATGCAAGGAATGTGCCTTTTTCTGTTCACATTTACTACTCTCATGCCAAACCCAGCCAGCGTGGACAGGGTCAGCAATAACGCTGACTTTCAGTTGTGTCCCAAGGCAGAAGGCAGGAGTCCCATCTTTCCTTCTTAGGCATGTGACCCTCAGAAGTCTGCTGAAGAAAGCTGCTTTCTTATTTGCTCCTGACTAAAGCTTAAGCTTCACACAGAGGACCTGGAGGAAGATCCTGTTATGCTGAGCTTGGTTTTTCGGGTGATTTGAGTATAGCAGGGAGATGCATGTCTTGGCCACGCTGCGCCAGGATGGCCCTTTCTCCACATTCTCTTTGTCGTCCTCTTCTTCTGTCAGTCTGCTTGCGGATGTGACGCCACTTCTTTCAGTAAAGGCTGCATGAGGGAGGTTGGGAATACGCTATAAATACACTTGCCTATAAAGTGTCTGGTGACATGTGGAACACAAAATGATAATTATCATTTATTCTGCAAATGATATTCTGAGCCCAGCCACAAAAGTGCATGCAGATATTTTATTGAGAGTGGAAAATAACCTCAAAGATAGATGGCCTCAGGACATTTGTGGAGTTGGTCTTCGTATGCTCTCGTTTTAGAAATGATGTATTTTAGGCAATAAACATTTTATGCCAATTTTCCCCGTAGTTGATACACTGTGACCAGACATAGCTGTAGTAAATTAGCTGCAAATACAGCCTGAATCAGTCAAGAAATAATGGCACATCATTCCAATTTTTAAAAACATGTTTCTGCCAGTGTTGTTCTCTTGAGGGGCTGTTTAACTTTTTGAAATTTTTGAGATCTGCTGATACTGGCTTCTTGGAAATCTCAGAACAGGGAGCCACAGAGGCTTCCTGAGTAAGCAGAGCTGAGCATGAAACGTTCTTGTTCTCCGCGGTGATGGATGGTGCCATGGGCAGTGATCCCGATACCAGTTACTGGCTTCTTTAATGGGAATACAGTTTCTTAAAAATCTAAGCAATGAGGATTTTAAAAACCGAATCCAACCTTTAAGTGAAGTAATGTTTTGTCTTATTTGTTTTCCTTCAGCTTACAGATATCTCCTCAAATAGGAAATCCAAATGCCTGTATGTATATCTTTTTATACTTAGGCTATTTGATATTATTTGCATAATATGTGTTCCTGTGGCACTTTATATGATATCTATAATATGAATGGATTTGAGAGTTTCAGGAGAAAATTTACCTGCTTGTGTACCTAACTTTCTAAAATGTGGATGTGACTTTTAACTCTGCTAATAGTCTGTGAGTATACGGCAGTATGATAGTACTGCAGGAGTCTTTTTAAAATATTGTATAATATAACTTTCTCTTATTGTGCTAAACTGTAGTCGTAATATCTCTATAGCACTATTAATGTAGTGTGCACACTAATTTATATATATATATAAATTTATACTGTGAATCATATACTTTATGATAGCTGTACTACAGATTTGTTTGAATCCCCTAGAAGTCACTTAAAGAGTCAAGAGATATGGGTTCTGGTCCCATCTTCTCCATAGACCACTGTATGTATTACCCTGGATAGTCATTTAAGTTTTCTATACCTCAGTTTTTATCACTGGTAAATAAGACTAGCAATATCTCCCTGGGAATTTAGTATCATGAGATCACTTCATGAAGGCCAGAGAAATTTTTGGAAGAAAAATATCAATATATATTATTTGTTTTACTGGCAGCATTATTGCCACCTTAGCATGCAGGAGTGCTTGTTCCATGAGTAGTTTTTATTCTTTTAAGGATTTAAAGAAATCTTTCTTTCTGCTCATCTCCCTCCTCCCCCCCAACCATTTGTAGAAGCCGAGGGCACCCACATTCTGTGTGTAACCACCCTGATCTCAAGACCCATTTCCATCCAAAGGGAAGGAGCTACCTGAAAAAAGCCAAGGATGACAGAGCCAGCATGCAGGCTGCTAATAAGTCCATGCACGAACAGGCCGAGTCCGCAAGAGAACTCTGCAGACCAGCAAAGAAAGGGGAGCCTCTAGGATTTACCCGGAAAGGCAACATAAGGCCCAAAATGGCCAAAAAAAAGCCAACAGCGATTGTGAACATCATCTAAAAGGGTGGATGGCTCTGGACAACCACCACTGGGCTTTGGGAATGTTGTTCTAGGGGTCAGTAATGTTCTTTTAGACACAAGCCATCATAAAACACATTTCATGTCCATACAGGCACCTGGATTAACCAGAATTTAGCAAAAGGAAATCTCGGGGAACCAGAATTTTTTACAAGTCCCTTTTGGAAGCAAGAGGCAAATTACAGAAAGAATTTTTTAAAAATGCAAGCAGTCTTATTCCAAACTTTTAGTAAAATGAAGCTCCAGCTTCTAAGATAGTTAGCCCGTCTCCAGCCGTTTCCATATCTGGAGTTCTGTGCAGTGGTTAATTCTCAGGCCCAAGGCCAAAGAAGATGTCAGGCACTGGAAAAAAACTCAACCTGTGCCCCCTGCTCTGTGAATTGTGAGGCAAGGAATGGGAATGTAAAGTCCTGTTAATAGTAGTGAAATAAACCTATTTTTGTTTGTTTTTAACCTTACCCTCAATTAATTTGGGAGCTTCCAAAATAAGGCTGTTTCCCTGAGTATTCTGATTAATCAAGATTTCAGTGTTTGGGTTGCTTCAAGGACTCGTTCTGTCAGACTTCAGTTGTCATTTCGACAGACTGTTTTCTAGTTTGTTTCATTCAGGTTTTTGTTTCCCTGGATGCATGTTTATTCTTATTTTGATGCACCTCTGCTCTCTTCTTTGGCTGAGTATTCTGCACCCTAAGACCAAGCTGCCAGCCTCTATCTTAATAGCTGCTTCTACTGCTGTGGTTGGGGAGGATAGTAAAACACTTTTGATCGGCACCCATCACCAGGTCAGGGTCTGAATGGTTGGATGCCAGTGGGTTGCACATTTAGTGCATTGTGAGCCATCCCAGAGACACCACAGATGTTACTCAGCCCTTTCCTAAGACCTGCTTCCCGGGGGGTGTCAGCATCCTCTCTGTTAGCTTGCTGGACTAACTTTTTCCACCTCCTGCTGCTTCTGTGCCCTTTTATGACTAAAATACATGTTCTTACCTTTCAACCGAGTATCTGATGTATTTGTTGTATACGGCCTTCTAAAGTAATTTCTGAAATAAACAGTGCATGTGGGATCCAGAATCTGAGATTGTCCTCCCCTCCCTGCCTCCCTAAAATGGCCTTGGTTTCCATAAAGAACCATCTGTTACGAACCTCCTGCTTTACAATTTTCTTCAAGAATGAATTTCCGTGTTACTTTTTTTTTTTAATTAGCAATATCATCAGGTCTCCTGCAGAGTTTACAAGTGCTGACATTCTTTTGGAAATAAGAACAATTATGTCCACAAATATATACATTTACTTGTATAAATGTACAGCACATAACACATACAAAATATATATGTCAAGTATATTAATAATTTATTTTTAAATACTCATGAAAAAGGTGTGTGTTTGTGGTAGGTGGTTTTTAAACTATATATGTTCATGTAAATTGAATTCTCTTATTTTAAAAATTAAAGCTGTAACCTAATTAACATTAGTAGAATTATGATTGTTATTGCAATAAGCATCAGATTAGCAATGCATTAAAAATAGGTAACAAAGCAATTACTTAAAATGCCAGTAAATTGAAAAGTGTAACTTATACAAATGCTTTGAACCTATCGTAGTGAAAATGTTAATTTTTGAATCTTCACCTTGACTTTTGGCTCATGGGGGTGGGCTTTTCACGTGGCATATAGGCAACTATTAAGTGGGAAAAAACATTGCTGTGAATATCACTGTTTAGGCTAACACTAAAAACTGTAACGTTATAATAATTATTTATTTGGAGAATTAATCTCCTTCAAGGTTATTTATTATTGATGTTTATACCATGATTGCACTTTAGCCTTTTACATACTAAAAACTTGACTTGTTTGTTGTATTGCATGCTCTTTGTCCCATAATGTGTGTGTGCAATGACGACAGTTTGCTTTTAAAGGTGATAGAAGCCAGATTTTTTCCCCATTTTATTTAATGTAACTTACATTTTCAGTTTTCATTTAATATGCCTAGAGGGCATGACAGCTCTCTTTGACAGTGGTACCTAGTGATCTTAAGAAAGCACCATAACGTCATATCTACTCTATGTACGTTACACAAGAGAAATGATTTCAAGGTTTATTATAGTAAAAAAATTTTTTTTAAGTTCTAACTAAATTCTGACTCTTACATAAGAAGATGCATTATGTATATTGTGCTTCCTTAGAGGCTTAAATTTGCTTTTGAGACATGGGAGCCACCTCATTCTAAGGGATATCCCATTTACATGCCTTGGCCTGAGTCTTGTGCCATGTCCAACTTGGGTCTTATTTTTAAATATTTTCTGTGTCTTAATGGGCAGTCAACCTTAGAATTGCTTTTTTGAAGAAATCACCAAAGTTTCTGGGAAAACATGTTCAAGTTTAAACTGAAGAATGGATCTAATTTTATTATTTGCTTTGTAAGGAAGAAATCTTTATTTCAAACCTTCTTTCATTCTCTTTTCCCAAACTAGGTTACAGATTCTTAAATGCAAAGTTCAGATAACTTAGACACTGTTTTCTGGTATTCTTCAGGGTCATTCTGTTGTATGGAAGTTCCCAGATTTAAAAAAAAAGTTTTTAGATTATGAAATAATAATAAAGCTATATTTATGACTAACATGTTGGTATGTTTTGTCTAGTTGAAGTGTTTCCAGGGAGCCAAGTGTGCTTGTCTGTTAACAGTGAACAAAATAGTTCTTCATGAATAAGTTGTTCATTGTACATATAAACACTATGATCTTGTACCTATAAATTTTCTTGAGAACTTAGCTTGATCTTTGTTTATCATAATGCTTCTATCTAAAGGTTCTTTTTACATATGTTCACACTCAGAAGTCCTCATTAAAAGCTCATTTGGCACTTTTCTCCCATCTTCCTCCACAACCATAAGTAATTTTCCTACACTGTATTTTTAAACTTACCAACTTTTAGCAAAAACCATGAACAGATTTCACAGTGTATATCCCAGACTATATGTGCTATACATTCTAGTCATTACAAGGTTCAGAAAGTGATCAGGATAGTTAACAGAATTATATCATTGGTAGAATTACTCAGCCATTGGTCTTTTAAGGACCACGGAATTAGGAAAATTTATGGGATTCCATTTGTTCAGAAGCTGTTAGAGTTGTTAGGGAGATGACCTCAGTCTGTTCTTATGCCTACTCCTGTTAAAGTTAACGGGGTGCTCTTAGTTAACAGAATTATATCATTGGTAGAATTACTCAGCCATTGGTCTTTTAAGGACCACGGAATTAGGAAAATTTATGGGATTCCATTTGTTCAGAAGCTGTTAGAGTTGTTAGGGAGATGACCTCAGTCTGTTCTTATGCCTACTCCTGTTAAAGTTAACGGGGTGCTCTCTTCGGCAGCACATATACTAAAATTGGAACGATACAGAGAAGATTAGCATGGCCCCTGCACAAGGATGACATGCAAATTCGTGAAGCGTTCCATATTAAAAAAAAAAAAAAAAAAAGTTAATGGGTTCACCAGGTCATATTGTTCTTGAGAAATAACTGTGGCATTCTTGATTATCTCTGGGCATTAGAAAACATAAATAAATCCCCATATCTCAATTCTGTTCAACCTGGATCCTTGAAAAATGAATTCCAGAGATGGCATGCATGCATGACCTAAACACAATCCCTGGAAACGTTTCAAATATTTAAAAGATGGCGGACTTCAGAAATTGGTTTCCTTTTGGTGAATTAAGGTGGTGAATTTTTTTCTTTTTTTCTTCTTTTTCTTTTTTTGTCCATGTTTGGTATCAGTAAAATGCACAAATCTGAAATTTTCATTTAAGAAAGGGATCTTCAACCTGCCCTATGATACATTTACTCTGGGTTTGCAGCCATTATTCCAAACCAGAAATGAGTTTTTTCCACTCAAGGAACCTCACACATAGGCAGGCCCGGCTCTCCTGTCTGCCCTGTAATAGGGACGCTGGTAAATAAGTTTTGTATATATCTGGGATGGTGAATGAAAGCTTTGGTACTCACGTCCTGTGAGAAGAGGAGACACAGCTGCTCTCCTTGAATATCTGAAGTGCTGTCACAGGCAAGAACACTTATTTTTTTATGGCTGCAAAAGACATTACTAAGACAGTGAGTGAAATTTCTAAAGAAGCAGATGGTAAGTTATTAAAGGAAAAATGTCTAAGTGCAACACAGAGTAGGTCACCTTGTTGAAAAGTGAGGATCCTTCGAAGAACACTTGTAGCCCTGGGATTCTGTCATGTGTGATACTGCATTATTGTAAATGTTGGCTGCATAAAACAGCGTTGACGTGACAAATTGATTTTGGAGATTTTTCCCATTGACTTGGACTTTGTACACGTATCCACAGTTATCCTCATAAAATGCATTTGAGGTAGGTAGGGACGAGGAGGTATCACTTTCTTCTCTTAACAGATGCAGAAACAGCAGCTGGGGAGATGAGAGAGATACATGTGGGCAGTGTTACCTCAGTCAGAACCAGGTGCTTCCCAGGAAGCATCACACCTCACTGAAATGTAGCTTTAGTGTTTAAAGAGAAGGTACATTTTTTGTTACAACATGGCTCCTCAGTGCAAGCCAACCACTTCATCTGGTGTTCAGCTGAGTCAACAGCAATTGTTTCCAACACTTGGGGAGAAATTGGCAATGCTGGACTTACTAAGAGGTGGTGTGGTGTGTCAGCTTGCAGGATTGCGCCTTCCTCAGGCACTTTCTTCCTCACACATTTTTCAGATAATTTTGATGATACTTAACTTTTGCCATTCTTGTAACAATACTTACGACTTCACCGTACTTTACAATGAAGGTGGGGGTGGGGCTTACGGTGGCTTGAAAGGGTTGTCCAGGGGCCACGAGCTCCTTCATGACAGAGCCAGAGCAAGAATCAGAATATTGTCTCTGTGAATCTTGGCCAGTCCTCTTTCACAACATTGTGCCTCTTCCTTGACAAGAGTCCCAGATAATGGTCCTTTGTTGATTATACAGTGGCTCTCAATGCCCTAAAATTCAGCTTAGTATTTATTATCAATTATTGCACCTACTTAATGCCAGCCACTGTGGAGGATATAAATATCACCACTCCGTAATTTCTACACAGCCCCTGCTTTATAACAGAGCCACCCCAAATTGCCAAAGAATTCCAGAGTTTCAGATCTAAGTGTGTTAGAGTTTAGTGCACACATTTTTGGATACTTCAAATTGGTAGTTTGCTGACTGATGAGAGGGGCACTGCATTTACCTTAGTCAGTTATATCATAGAGAAACAGCTGATGATATGTCTCAATCCCTCCTCTTTGTTCAAGGGGGAGCATCCATTTCCCTTATTCTCAAGAATGTACTTTATTTTTATCCCTACTTAAGTCTGCCTGTAACTTGACACCACAGCTGAAATTCCTTATACTAATATAATCCTAAACACAGAGGGCTGGTAGAAGGAGCTGAGATTCTTATTAGGTGAGGGACACCCTAGCATAAACACAAAGGAGCTTACAGGGGGGTAACGGCAAATGAGTGGACACACAGTTAGTTACTGGGACTCAGAACAAAGTCCTGAGCTTACCTGTAGGCTCTGGCTCTGGCCTACCTCTCCCACCTCCTCTAGCCCCACACCTCTACTCACCCCTCTCCAGACCAGCCCCCTTGCAGAGCCTCACCAGTATCCTGCTCTCCCCCTGCACCACAGTTATGCTGGGTTGTGCCTTCTGCCTGAAATGCCTTTTTCTTTCTTCTCCTCCCGGTTAATTTCTACTCAGCCTTCAGATTTCAAGTCGTCACTTCCCCAAGGCAGCCTCATAACTCTTAGAACACCACATATGTTCAGGGTCAGGTATAGCATATCTCACCATTGCCTTATCATTTAGAAGGGAGCTGTTCATCAAAGTGAATGCCCAGTTTGGCCCAATAGCTTCAGCAAGTCCCGCTTTAAGTTCTCACCAAAGACATCTTGTCAAAATCACTGGAACTAACTACACATCCAAAAATCCACTTATCCAGCCAGCCAGCCAGCCAGCCAGCCAACCATTCACCAGTATTCACTGGGGGCCCTTTATGAGCCAGTCACTGTAGTAGGTACAGGGGATATAGGCTGCCTCCTAACCAGATATATTAGGGGTAGCTGGTGAAGTTTTCTGAACCATTAAGGCCAATCCCAGTCACTGTTGGCCTTTCTGGAATGGGATCTACATTACCCGGACTGGCCCTAGGACTTCTGCAGTCTTACAGGACTACAGTATCTAAATGGAATCCCTGACTCAGTCATTCTCCATCCCATGATATGTGGCTGAACCACACTGGCACCATTTTGTCAGCTCCATCTTAGGCCCACAGTCCTGCCCCATCTCTTTTTCTGAGTGACTGAGCTTTAGCCTAACTCACAAGGAATGCACCAAACCAGAGGAGTTCCCTATCAACTTTTACCCTTACCTTCAACTGATATGAAAACTTGAAGAGTGCTTTTTGCTGACGCAGATGGTTAATGGTCATGAGACACCTGCCCCCGCCTGCGGGGAAGGAAAAGCCCCCAGTTCCAGTTGGTGTGGACGTGCTTCTCACTTGGTAGTCAGATTCTATTTTTATCCTTAGCCCCTTTATATCCCCCTGTACCCCTTGGCAGTGTGGAGTGCAGCTGCGAGTGCCTCTGAATCATCTCTCCGCCTGATCCTGCCTGCCTGAATGTAAGTTACCCACAATAAACTTCATAACTGCACTTCATGGAGTTGCCTGCTTTGTTTTTCAGTTACAGAGTTCCATCTTAGTTCAGATGATGTTAGTCAATATCTCCGCTTCCCAACATGTGACATTATTTTCTTCACAGCATTGATTACTATCTGAAATTATTCATTTGCTTGTTTATTGTCTGTTCCCTACCGCTGCCTCGTGGGAGTGCCTGTCCATCTTATTCATTGAATACTGCCAAAATTCTGACTGATGAAAATTTGTTCAGTGAATCAGTGAATTGGTTCTAGAGAGAAAGTCCTCCTCCTGAGCTCTGATTTGGAGGAAGGCTAATGGATAGCCACTGATGACTGGGAGGTTACAGTGAAAAGACTTGGAGGAATCCCTGCAGTATGTACAATAGAATATAGAGAGGAATTTTTGTGGGGAAAACTAAAGCCCCCCCCCCCCCCCAGAGGAGGGTGACTGCAAGCACACAGACCCCAGACCGGTTGGAACCAGAAGGCTGATGATTAAGACTCCTAAAACACCACCCTGTTACCTCACTACCAACCAATCAGAAGACAGTCATGCACCCTGCAGCCCTCACCCCAAACGTTGCCTTTAAAAACCCTTCCCTGAAAGCCATCAGGGAGTTTGGGTCTTTTGAACATGAGCTGCCTGTTCTCCTTGCTTGGTGCCTGCAATAAATACTGTACTTTACCACAACCCAGTGTCAGTAAATTGGCTTTGCTGCATGGTGGGTGAGCAGACCCAAGTTTGGTTCAGTAACAGCATCTGTGTTCTCTATTAGCTCTCTAGCTAATTCCAATACACACCAAAGTTTGATAGCTACTGCTCTGTATGGCTGCATATCCCAAAATTTATTCCATGGAACACTAGTTCTCAGAGTGTTAATGGTTAATTAAATAAATTATCAGATTAAATGTTTCCCTACTGCAGATGGTTCAGAATCATTAAAATGCAAATGTGCATCGTGAATCTCTCAGAGGGGGAAAAGTGTACTGTGCTTCCTAAACTTATTTGGCCGTGGAACTATTTCTTCTCAGGAACATGTATTAACATCTTCTGCAACTACTGTAGTTAGTGTTCAGAATATACTTTGGTAAACATTTCAAAATTGCAATCACTGACTGCTGGCTTCCCCGTTGCCACCCCCAGCCGCCTTCTTGGGAGAACTTCAGCTCTATCTCAAGGCAGTACACATTTAACAGCCAGAGTGGCCAATTTTAGGTGATTTGGGGGTCACCTAAAACCTTGCTTTTCAAAGTAGTCTGTGAAGCAATCTCCTGCATCACTTGGGAGTTTGTTAGAAATGCAGAATCCCAGATCCACCGCCCCCCACCACCAGAGCTACTGAGTTGGAATCTGCATTTTAATAGGATCTATGGGGGATTCATTTGCACCAATATAGAGAAGTGGTTCTTAATGAGGGCAAGGGTGGGGAGGAGGGAGACAGAAATACATGGGGAGCCAGCCATTCAATATGCAATTACTGGCCCTTTCCTCATCATCCCCTATCAGAATTTCTGATTCACTCTTGGAAAAGCAGAGAAGGGAGAAAAGTCCCCCTTGGTAATACTGATATACTCTCTTGGATCTTCCTTTCTTTGGCTCCATTTTTCCAAGCCTGGGCTCCTGACTGAGAGAGTCGGGGACAGCAGTCCTAACAGATTCAGGAAACCCAGCAAGAAGCAAACCCTTCCTGAAATTTAAAGTGTTTATCAAACAATAAATTATATAAATGAACTTATTTGGATATAACAGAGAAAAAACTTGGTTGTGACTCAAATTAATTAGTGTAAAAACTGCATGGGATTTCATTATTGTTCTTAGGCTTCTTAGCACAAGTGAACTAAAAGTAAAACTCAAGTTAGTCTGTCTCTTTATTCTTGAGAGCTTTCACCTCTATCTCTGAAATACTTTGTCAAGTGTACCACTCTGTGGACCATCCAAGTAATCCAGCTTCTTTTTTTCTGTTACTATGGCCTTTCTCCAGTTTCTGGCCTTTTGCTGTAAACCTAGATTCTCTCCTTTGCCTTGCCTTTTGATTTTCAGCCAGTATTATCATGATGTGCCTCAGTGTGGTTTTCTTTGTATTTATTTTGCTGATGGTTGCTTCTTGAATCTGTGGCAGAGTTTCATAAATTTGTGTGTTGCTATCATTCTTCATTTGGAAAATTCTTGGCCATTATATCTTCAAATATTCCTTTTGCGTCATCCTCTCCTGTCCTTCTGGGGCTCATGCACATTACACATTTTCATTGTGTCCTACATATCTTTTGTGCTTTATCCTATGTTTTCCATTCCTATTTTCTTTGTGCTTCAATTTAGGCATTTTCTATTGATCATTTTTGCTGTTCATTAATCCTGTATTCTGTTTCTTTTTTTTTTTTCCATATTTATTTATTTGACTGTGTCGGGTCTTAGTTGAGGCATGCGGGATCTTTTAGTTGTGGCATGTGAACTCTTACTTACAGCATGGGGGATCTAGTTCCCTGACCAGGGATCGAACCTGGGCCCCTGCATTGGGAGCACAGAGTCTTTGCCACTGGACCACCAGGGAAGTCCCCTGTCTTCTGTTCCTAAGCTCTATTAAACCCATAATATCATATATTATATTTTTAAATTCTAAAATCTCCATTTGATTCTATTTAGAGATTACAATTCTCTGAAAAATTCTCCATTTTAAAATTGATTTTCTCTATTTTCTTGAACATATTAGACATAGACCTTTTCTTTTTTTTTTTTTTTTTTTTTTTAATTTTTTTTTTTTTTTTTGTGTGTTTATAAATTTATTTATTTACTTTTGGCTGCGTTGGGTCTTTGTTGCTGCACGCGGGCTTTCTCTAGTTGCATCGAGCGGAGGCTACTCTTCGTGCGGTACCCGGGTTTCTTATTGCACTGGCTTCTCTTGTTGCAGAGCACAGGCTCTAGGGGCATGGGCTTCAGTAGTTGTGGCTCACGGACTCTAGAGCACAGGCTCCGTAGTCGTGGCACACGGGCTTAGTTGCTCTGCAGCATGTGGGATCTTCCTGGACCAGGGCTCAAACCTGTGTCCCCTGCATTGGCAGGTGGGTTCTTAACCACTGCGCCACCAGGGAAGCCCTAGACATAGACCTTTTAAAGTTCTATTTTCCTGAACATATTAATCATAGTTAAAGTCCTTATCTGCTAACTCCAATGTCTATGTCACCTGTGGTTCTATTCCTATTGAATGTTTTTTCTTGTGGTTTTTAGTAATATGGTCCTGAATCACAGTATGTCTAGAATTATTTTTATTGAATGCTGGTCATTGTGTGTAAAAATTATATAGTTCCAAATGACTTTTTCTTTCTTCATGGGGGGTTTATCCTTTCCTCTGCTAGGCAGATGAAATTGAAATTGATCATCTTAAACCAATCAGGGAATGAACTGCATTGAGGCTGACTTTTAGTTTTGGTAAGGTTCAGTCTGCCTCTGACTTGTTTGTGTTACTAAGATGTTGTCCTTCAGGATTTTCCCAACTATCAATAAATGTCTGTTGTGTTCACTGGTCTTCCTTCTCCTGGCAGGTCTAATTTTTGTCTCTTTAGCATTATGAAACAGCGGAAATTTTCTTTCTGATTTTCAGAAGTTTTTGACATAGCTTGCAAGTCCTGAAGTCTACTCTTTGTTTCCCCAGTACCATAAGTCTATGAAAAAAATGTTAGTGTTTCAGAAGTTTTCTGCTTACCTTTTTAATCACCTGCCCTCACAACTTCAGAAATTTGCAAATGTCAGGTATATTGAGGATTTTGTGTTTGAGGTCCCTTAAGCCTTTAATTATATCTCTATAGCCCCACAAGACCATTCAAATCTCTGCTGGTTTTTCTTCCTCACAGCAGTCTGGAAAAATCTCAGATTGACAATCTCTTATAATTTGCACATGCCCCAAGGGAAAAAGTGACTGCAGATGCCAGAGAGCTGAAGTTCTCCTCTTGAGAAATTGAGCCATTAAAAAAAAAAAAAAAATTAAATTTATTTATTTTATTTTTGGCTGTGTTGGGTCTTCACTGCTACCCACTGGCTTTCTCTAGCTGTGGCGAGCGGGGGCTACTCTTCGTTGCGGTGCACAGGCTTCTCATTGTGGTAGCTTCTCTTGTTGCGGAGCACGGGCTCTAGGCGCGGGCTTCAGTAGTTGTGGCTCAGTGGGCTCTAGAGTGCAGGCTCAGTAGTTGTGGCGCACAGGCTTAGTTGCTCCATGGCATGAGGGATCTTCCTGGACCAGGGCTTGAACCCGTGTCCCCTGCATTGGTAGGCGGATTCTTAACAACTGCGCCACCAGGGAAGCCCTAAAATATGTATTTCTACTCAAGAGAATCAACCTCAATAAATGTACTTACTTTGTTTACCAAATGACCACTTAAATTGTTCCTCAAAATTTCCAATACTGGGGGGCTTCCCTGGTGGTGCAGTTGTTGAGGGTCTGCCTGCCGATGCAGGGGACAAGGGTTCCTGCCCCGGTCTGGGAGGATCCCGCATGCCGCGGAGCGGCTGGGCCCGTGAGCCACGGCCGCTGAGGCTGCGCGTCCGGAGCCTGTGCTCCGCAGCGGGAGAGGCCGCGACGGTGAGAGGCCCGCGTACCGGAAAAAAAAAAAAAAAAATTTCCAACATTGGTCATCAACTCCCTGAATCTACTTGAGGTAAACATACTATTCTTTCTCCTCATTTTGCATCATTATAATGTTTATTCATACATCAGCCTAATGCTGATTATTACTGTGCATCCTGTCTGAAGAGCTTGGAGTAGATTGTTTTAGTACTTTGTGCCACAGCAGTCATTTAAAAATTACTAGTAATGATTCCAGTGGATAAAACATTCATTAGTCTTTCATAAATAGAAACTGCTCTAAACGTGAACAAAATGTCCATCTCATTTCTTTGCTAATGCCATGTTTCATTCAACTAAAGATATTTCCTGCAGCCTTTACCTTAAAGGGTTGGCATAGAAAGTGAGAGAAAATTAAAATCATCTCATGTCAATCAAAACCTTGGGACATTTGCTAATATTCTTCAGAGCTATTGCAGGGGAGGAAAAATAATTTTCCCTCTACCCTCCTAGGTTCTTGGCTGAGACTCCCCTGTAATAAAAGACAGATTAACAAGAGAAAAACAATTTTAAATACATATACAGCTACGTATAGATATGAGAGCCCCACAAAGATATGAGACTCAAAGAAGTGACCAAAGCACACAAAGAAACAATAAATTTGTGGAGAACTGACAAGACAATGGGGTTTGGGCTAGGGGTAGTAAAATGATGAAGAAGTAACAAGGTTTGTTAAATACAGCCTTGTTGGCCGTAAATTCCCTGACTCTGGTGACAATGATGCCTCTTACCCTCCTCGTACAGGGAGTGTAACTTTCTTTTTTTTTTTTTTTTTGCGGTACGCGGGCCTCTCACTGTTGTGGCTTCTCCCGTTGCGGAGCACAGGCTCCGGACGCGCAGGCTCAGCGGCCATGGCTCACGGGCCCAGCCGCTCCGCGGCATGTGGGATCTTCCCGGACCGGGGCACGAACCCGTGTCCCCTGCAACGGCAGGTGGACTCTCAACCACTGCGCCACAAGGGAAGCCCAGGGAGTGTAACTTTCACGTGGAAGATTTATCTTTAAGGGGGACAAAAGTGTAGGAGAATCCTTTTTGCACCAGCTGTTTCTCAAGTACTTTTATTCAAAATAATCAATATGTCAAAGTGGCATATAGACTGGGGTGACACATTCTGAACCCCTACACTATTTACCTAACTTAAGCTAGATGTGCTTCATCATCCACAACTCAGACATTGTTGTGGCATTTTTGCCTTAAAGATGGACAGGACTTTAGAGATCTTTAGTCTCCTTCCTATTTTATACCTGGGGAAACTGAGATATGGATTGATATCATGACTTTCTGAGAACCACCTAGAGAGTAGCAGAGAAAGAAGGACAATCTGAGTCTCTTAATTTTCTTAAACGTGAAGCTCCTTGAGAGCAAGTAACAAATTTACTTTTCTTCAGAAACTTTTCTCTCACACTGCATCTCTCTATAAAAAAATACCTAAATCAGATTCAGGATTTATATTGTGTGTTGTGTGCTACCTTTGTGCAAATAGCAAAAGGAAATAATACGAAATATATGTTTGTAAAAGGAAACAATGGAAAGATAAACTAAAAAATTAGTTCCCTTTCTTAGGAGAGGGAGAGAACAAGAAGGAGGGGAGAGGGATACAATGAAGACTTCTCTGAATCACTTTGTTTTATGATTTTGATTTTGGAATCATGTAAATGTTTTGCATAATGAAAAACAAATTTAAACATGTAAAACTGAAAGTAATGACAAAAATTCACAAATAACTAAAGGAATGAAAAGTAGAAACCAACATAATTACAGTTAGGAATGATTTTTAGTGGTCTACTTTCCAGTGGTGATATTCAAACATAACGATGAAAGACTCAGCGCTGATGAATATTTCTAATGAAAGGAAAGCCAGCATCAGATGTATGTATTCTGCTTTGATGCAGTCTATTTATCCTCAAAAATTGTGTAATATATGTTTCATGGCCAATCTCAGACTGTGTCATTCTTAAAGATGGTATGTACTAGTTCTGATTTGGGCTGTATAGGCAGATTAAATTCAGATCCACTATCTACTACTCATGTCACCTTGGGCAAATTAGTTAATTTCTCTATGCTTTCATTTGCATATATATAAAGTGCAAATAGTGATGGTTCCTACCTTAAGGACTTGCTGTGAAGATTAATGTAGATAATCCACATAAAGAATTTAGCACAATCTCAGGTATATAGTGAGAGCTCAATAAATTTTAGCAATTATTTAAAGAAACACTACTTCAACAAGAAATAAATAGATTTTATATTAAAAATGTTAACTACATTATACATACAAAAGAGTATATATAATATATATATAATATATGGGAATAATTTTTTTAAATAATAAAATGAACTCTCAGGTACTCCTACCCAGCTCAAGATACAGGAATTTTCAAGTCCTTGAAAATAATACTTTCTTTAGTTTTGTTTTAGAAATTTTAAAAAAAATGAGGTTTTACTGTATCTTTTGTGATTAATCTTTTCTCAACATCTCTTTATTTAGGATTCATACTTGCTGCATTTCACTCAGTTTCATGGTTGTAAGATGCTCTATTACATGAATGCACCACAACTATTTTAAAAATCCACTCTATTGATGAGCATTTGCACTGATTTCAGTTTTTTGCTATTACTAGTGTCAAATGACAAGAATAATACAATTTAGTAATGAGTGTGATGACTTAACTTCCAGAGACAAAGTATATGTGGTTACTGTAATCAGAATGGTTTTACCCACAGACACCTTTAGTAGCACCTTATTGATGTCCCTTGGACTGAAAAAGATGGGCAGCCGTTTTGTTTGGTACCAGAGATCTAAGTCATTGACAACCATGTTCTCATCCCAATTTCCAACCTGAGCCAGCTCACAGGGCCCTGTGAATGGAGGGGAGTCTAGTCAACCTGATCAAGGATGCTGCAACACTGGCACAATTATGTACTGTAAATCTGTTATTAGCCTTTCCCACAGGAATCTGTGGCTGTTTACCAGAGTTAATCCACAGTAGGCAAAGTGAAATACCCAGATTCTTCAGGACTTACTTCTCTGAATAAGTCTCTTTTACTTCTCAGAGCTCTGAGCTGATACACAACCCCAAGGACCCAAAAGGCCCTTGAGTTTTATCAGTAAAAGTGGGGGCTTTGGAGTTGAGGTGAAAAATGGAATTTTAACCTAAATCCACATGGCAGTTGGCCTAGGAGGTCTGCAAAGCCATACTGTGCTAATCTTTGAAAGTATGATTGAAATAGATTTAATCAGCTACTGGAAACATCCCCACGTTGGCATCCTCACCTTTCGAGTAAAGCTTTTGTGATAGGAGAGGCCCAGTAGAAGTCCTTAGATTTGCTTCCCCCAAACAGTATACAATAATTAATACTACATCCCTGAGGTATTTGCAAAGATCACTGCCACTATCAAATCTCGAAAGCTGCAGGGCCATTGATTCATTTCACATCAACATTAACTCATCTGTTTGGTCCATGCAGAATACAGATGAATCTGGAATAATGACAGTGGATTATTGCAATTACTACTGCAGATGTTACAGGTGTGTGTGGACTCCTTGCGGGAACAATAGCTGGTATTAGCTATTGATCTGGATAATGATTTTCCCCCTCTATTCTGAATAGCAAAAGAACACCAGAAGCAGTTTGCTTTCATCTATCAAGGATAGCACTATACTTCCATCATCTTCATTTGAAGCTATGTCAGCATTCTGGGTTTTTGCAATAAACTAGTCCACAGAAACCAAAGGTGTCTCACCATTCTATAGTACAGTGTGTTAGTCCATTACATGGATGACTTATGCTGATTGGACCAGGTAAGTAGGAAGTAACAGGTACTTTAGGTGCCTTGGTAAAATACTTGCAAGCTGGAGGTGGGAGAAACACCCCATGAAAATTCAAGGTATGCCATCTTGGTGAAACTTCTAGTTGAGTGGCTTGGGAAATGTGGTATCTCCTAAAAAAAGGAAGACAAATTGCTATACCTTATACTCTTATCACTAGGAAGGCTTGATGGGTTTCTTTGGATTGTAACGGCAACATACACCACATTTGAATGTGCTGTTCTGACACAGTACAGGTGATGACCTGTAAGTTTGCCCGCTTTGAATGCGCTTAGAATAAAAGAAGCTCTGCAGCTGGTCTAGACTGCTGTGCAAGCTGTTGTGCGCTTCGAGCGTTATGACCCAGCAGAGCCAGCAGCTGGAGATGCTGTAGGGAGCTTTGAGATCTGCTCTAGGAGAATCAGACTGCCTATCCTTAGGATTTGAGAGCCAAGCCATGCCCTCTTCTGAATATAATCATTCTGCATTTATGAAATAATTCTTAGCTTTCTACTGGGGCCTAGAAGAGGCTGAATGCTGAAACAAATCACCATATGAACATGCAACCTAAGTAGTCCCTCATGACTTAGGTACTACCTCATCCATCGAACCATAAAACCGGATGTTCATAGAGCACTCCACGATCACAGGGAAGAGAAAGAGCTATCTCTGAGACTGATGGTCAGCAGATGTTGAAGACTGAACTAAGTTGTGTGAGCAGCGGGCTCAAGCTCCCAAGGCACCTGTTCCTGTCGTTGCCATCTCTGGCTCAACTCATACCTCTGGTCTTTTAAAGAGTTCCCTATGACTAATTGACTGAAGAAGGAGTTCCCTATGACTAGTTATCTGGGCCTTGCTCATGGATGGTCTCACACAACATGTTAGCTAGGAAGAGACTTATTACAATGTTAAATGAACTTGTGGGAACTAACATATATAGTAGATGTTCCATAAATGTTAGTCTAGCTCAGCAATTTCCAAACTATATTCTGTAGGATGTCACTAAATAAGATACTCAAAAAGAATTTCTGGTCTAATAATTTTGAAGATTTTTGAATAGAAACTTAAACAAAAAAAACTGCAGGAATTCTCAAGGAGATAAGATCCCAAGATACATTTTGAATTTCAGCATTTCCTAAACTTATTTGACCTTAAGAACACTTCTCTGCAGAGCATTTCACAGGAATAGTGCTTTACAAAATCTACCGTGGGAATTGTGATTTTTAATAATTTAGACTTTGACAGAATGTTAGTTTTGCTAGCCAGGAATGAAAGTGTTAAATTTTTATACTAACTGACTAGAATGTAAGATATGCTCTTCCTGGTTATTCTAAAGGACAAGACTTCGTAGTTCAGAAAGAAATTTTAATAGAAAACCCTTGCCATGAGGGTAATGTAGGTGACATTACCTAAAAGGAGGTAAATCAAGTTTAGTGATGATTTTCCCATTTTGTAATAGGGATTAGGGTTATAAGGAGATCACAGCTCTGTGAATCCAATTAGGATATAATGAAATGCAGTCTTTGAGCTTCCAAACCAATTGATTTAGAAAGAGAAAAAATATGATAATAAGCATGATATTTGCACTATGATTACACATTAGGCTATTCAGATTATTAAAATCATTCTTACTGTCAAAACTGAATGTACCTAATTTTGCATTGAAGTTCAGAGAGTCGGCAGTATATTACATTTTCTTTTGAGACACTGGTGGAAGGAATTGTAAACAAGATGAGGACATGTTAGGATAAAGAAAAAAATGAGATCTATTTACAAATGACTTTTTGTTATTAATGAGCTTTCATAATAGACCATATCAACATTATTATGTGTAGAAAGAACAACAAAAAAAATGATCAATCAAGCCAAATTTCTGAGAACTCTATTAATTAGAGAAGCCCAGGAGTGAGTCTGCCTATATCCAAGTTTAATTTTGATCCCATCCTTACTATCAAATTCAACATTTAATGTTCTGTTTGTAAGGGAAACGAGATGAAGAGGTAGTAAAGTATAAGGGGGTAGGGTTTGTTTGTTTGTTTTGCAAGCACCATATCTAGCTCTATTGCACCTATTACATAATATTGTAGACCAGCTCCTCTCAACCTGGATTTTGGGAGACAATTAAACTGTAATGCCCTCAGGAATCCATTGTGCACAATGAATTAACTTCCCTCCTATGCATCAAGAGCATCAAGAACACAGCTAGCTATGTCCCATCCTTGGAATCACTGAGGAAATTGTCATTCAAATAATACTCTTTAGGGCTATTCTCTAGTGGAACCTAGTTTGATAGGGGCTGCTCTGGACTACTGATTCTAAAATACCAGTCAATGAAAGCCTAAAAAATTCCTACATATTCTGATTCAGTTGATCAGGAATAGATTCATAGCAGGTTATAAATATTCCTGTAGGTATTTCTGATGTAACCAAGTCTAGGAACCACTGCTGCAGATATAAACATTGGTTACCAAGATGCCTTATGAAACAAGGGTTCTGTGGCCCAAAGTGCTCCTGTTCATAGTTAAAAAATAATTATCCCAAGCTTATAAAACTTATTTTAACATGGAAAACTTTTTAGCTGGATACCTGTAGTCATCTTGTGGTACTAGAGTGCCACAGAAGCACTTTGGGAAGTGAGATGCTAGAGAATGGCTGGTGGCGTCTGTGAAGGTTGACTTTAGTAGAATCTTTTCCAACTAATTTCAACCCAAACTTCTTGCTACATTACATTTAGAAATCCATTCTTTTGGGTCTTGGAAGTTTCTCAATTTCAAGAGTCCTTTGTTTTTTAAACTTACCCTAGCTCACTTATTACAAAATAAATTTCAGATGGATCAAAGTTCTAAATGTTTTGTTTTAATCCTTAAAATTAAATGAAGAAAAAAAAGAATAATTTAAAATATTTTTGAAGTGGAGATGGCCTTCCTACATAAGACAAAAAACCTATAAGCAATAAAGAAAGGGTTGATAAATTTATTACATAACATTTAATACTTCTGTGCAGCAATTGTGTCTAAATATGACACACGCTCATACATGTATATATGGCTATATACTCACCATATAAAAGAGGAAAATATTTGTAATGCATATGCTAGGCAAGGGATAATTTCTTTAACAGGCAAAAAACTCTTAGAATTCAGTAAGAAAATGACAGGCAACCTAAGAGAAACTATACATATGAACAGACAGTTCAGAGTACTAACTATGAATTCTAAATTTATATTTTAAAAGAGGGAGCTAAATATGGTCCCGCCAAAGGTCTTTATGCTTACTCTTTCATCTGCCTAAATCTCTCTTTCCCCAGATATCCTTTACATTCACACCTTCACCTATGAAGCTTTTGCTTGTATGTCACTTTCTTATGAGGCATCCCCTATTCAAAACTGCACCCCCGACTGCCAGCATTTCCTATTCCCCTTCCCCACCTTACTTTTCTTCTGGTACTTACAACTATTGGCTATACTATATTTTTTCTTATTTATCTGGTTATTGTTCATTTCTCCCCATTAGAAGGCAAGGTTCATAAGCTCAGGGAACTTTGTCTCTTGTGCTTACTGCTATATCCCTCACACCAGACTGGTACCTGGAACAAAGTAGGAATTAATTATTTGTTGAATTAATGAATGAATAAAGATATGCTCAAGTCTATTACAATAAAAGAAGTGCAAGTCAAGACAACCAGGTTTTCATTTTGACTCTGTAATGGTAACCTGTCAAAATCAAAATATATGAATACCTCCCTTGATGCTAAAGCCTATACAGGGGTTTTATTCTTGTAATTCAAGAACCAGACTCTTCATCTTTGTCTCCAATCCTGATTATGTAGTTCACTTTCTTTATTAATGATGTCACTGATGTCTAGTTCTAGACCCCTCCCTCTCTCTCTCAGTGTCTCCATGCATGCTTATCTGGATGACTCCAACTGTTTTTGGTTTCCCATCTCCAGCCTTGTCCAGTGCCCCACTAACCAGAAATATAGCTCTGCACCTGCCTCTTCCATGTTCAGATGCCTCTGTGGTCTGTTCCTCGCCATAGCAGTCCAGGTCCTCCATGATCAAATCAACTGCCCTTCAGTCTCCCCTCCTAAAATGCACAGGCCAAGTTCCAGTCTCCTGAACATACCCAGAACTTTCTTCCTTTATAGTAGTTCGGTGTTCTTTTATGAGGTGGTCAGTCAGGTATGGCCACAAGAGGGGCACACGAGAAGCTCAGGAAAAGCAAGTGTGTTATAATGACTGATCCTAGAGACAGAAGGCACACCACACCAGGCAGGGCCATGGGAGGAACATCAGGTTTTGGTCAGCCGGCAGATGACGGGAGCCAGAGGAAAGCCAGAACTAGAGCCTTTAAAGGGTTTCCCTGGGAAAGGCCAGGCAGGCCAGGGGAGATAGTTTAGGATTGGCTAGTTTGAATAATTTTGGCAGGCTCTATGCCTTCGTGGTGGTCCCTGGTTGCCTGGCACTTGGCCCTGAGATGATTAAAGCAGAAGAATGTTGCCTCCGCGGGTGTAGGGGCCAGAAGAGGAGGTAGGGCTCTGGACTGGTAAATTTGCATGTCAAAGGCCTGCTCGCAGCTGGGTCTTTTGCTATCTCTACTGGTTAGCCCCAGAAGAGGCAGTCTTTACTCAGGCAGAAAGGTTTGTAAGATGTCCAAACATCATACTATATAGAAAATGAACAATATAAACAATATAGTACTCTGTCTATGCTGTTTTCACAACCTACAATACATTTTGCCAAACATTCCTTTTTTTCCATACCTATTATTGAAACTGTATTTAGCCTTTAAGTCCCAGTTCAAATATTAGTTCCCCCTGGGAAGTTTTCTGATTTCTCCCAGCAGGAAACACTATTTCCCCGCTGTGCTCCCATAACACTTTGTAATTTTCCTTTTACATCCTGCCTTGGTAATTTGTGTACTGCGTTATTTCACTTCACAGTGTTACCCCAGAGGAATGCTGACCCCCACTAATCACCCTGCATTTGCTCCTGTTCAGTCTATGAAATGAGGAGGGAAATGGCTCCCGTCCCTCTCTGCTAACACTCTACAGATGCTAGGAGGCAGCTCCTTGGCTCTGTCACTGTGGTAGGTACCAGTGCTATAGACCAGAGCCTCCCTCTTGCAGAACAGTCTTCAGAGTTGCTGAAAAATCAGCCATGGAAGACTTAAACTTATGAAAAATTTCTGCATTCACTTTATTTGAACATCACAGAGGTCAATGTGATGGAAAATCAAGGGTGGTACAGGAACTCTGTAGCTTCCACCACAGGTTAAGGCAGAGAACCAGTTTTTACACTATCCCTCACCAGGCTTGCTCTGTGATTGATGCTATGTGATTAATTCCCTTGGTCTTTCCAGAGACAGGACCTAGCAGGAAACATGTTGAGACACGGATACTATGATATTCACCTTATGTGGCCTCTTCTACCCCAGCTCTTTAGTGAGAACACTGATAGTACTATTGAGAGACTGGAAATATTAGATTTTTACAAAACCCATGGGATGTAGACATGTACTCAAAGATGCTGTGTCTCATGCCCTTTCCTTCCAGCCCAACATTAGAGGGACCCACACAGTGGTCTCCAGGATTGGTGGGGCTGAAACTCATTCGAGTAATGCTGAATGTGGCTTGTCACTCCAGAACCTCATTCCCTAGATGTGTTCTCTTTCAGAGGCTCTCCCAGTGGTGTGCTAGTAAATGTTTTATAACTGGCTTGGGGGGTAGGGGTGAGGAAGGCCCCAATTTATAGCACTTGCCATTTTCCATGGTGTAAATGCTCACACCATGGCCAATTTCATGACCACCAATGCACAGTGACTGAATGGGGAGTTGGGAAGAGAGGCCCACACTGGGCTCTTTAACTGATAGGAACTGGCTCTAGCACATTTCTGCATTCTCTGTCTCTCTGTGCAATTGGTTCTGTCTCCAACCAGAAATGCCTCTGTGTGTCAGCTCTAGTTATGGACACTGAGTTCTCCCAGGAATCTCCCCAGCCTCCATGTAAACCTGTGGATGCACAGAGTGAGAAGTGGGAGTGCTTATCATTGTTGCCTACTGTGATGTCCAATAGTGTATGCCCCAATCTCAGCCTTGGCCCACTTGAGAAATATTGTTTCACACATTGCTAGTGTTGACTAAATAAATACTGATTGCTATTAAATACTGATCCTCAAGCACCTAGCCTTGAGGATCTCAAAGTGGCTTGTGTTAAAAACCGAATTATTGGGTTGGCCAAAAAATTCGTTCGGGTCTTCCTGTAACACCTTATAAGCATATTTGCCATTTAAATAAATTGTTTAAGATAAACTTCCTTAGGGATTTCTGAGTCCTTCTGATGTCCTTTTACAAAATGCTTAAATGAGGATCTACTCTAAACAACAAATAGAACTAGCTTTTGACCTTTTTAATAAACTAGAAGATGAACAAATCTGTCTAACTGTTGGTTAGATAAATGACAAGTTGGGAGTCAATTTATTACTCTTCAACTGTGTGTGTGTGTGTGTGTGTGTGTGTGTGTGTGTGTTTATGTGTGTGTGACTTACTGGTTATCCATATCTTAGTTTTCCACAGTTCAATTTATTGGGGACATTGTAACATCAAATGTGCCATTCTTCTAACCTTTCTGAAAGTTTCAATAACTGGCTTATAATGTCGGGGGAGAAATGAACTTCTCTATTGATGGGTTTGGGGCTATTGTCTCTCTTTTGCCTATTAGAAACTAAGAGAGTTTGAAGCTGAATGTTTTGCCTACTACTAGGAGTCATAATTGGAACTGGGGAAAAGTTAAAGTTCCGGTGTTTTTGTACTAGCACTGCTTACCAGGTTCCAGCTCAGTTCTGCCGGCATGCTTAGAATGAGGTGACGCTAAGGTTATGGTGAGTGTGGGCCAACTCCTAGGTGAGGGCTGATTGGAGCCAATCACCAGTTCTCAAACTGAGCAAACTCTCATGAAGATCAGTGACATTTATACATTTATGTTTTTCTGGTAATGAAAGAAATAGTCATTGAAGGAAACTTACAAAGTACAGGAAAGCATAAAATCATCCCAAATCTCAGAAAGAGCAACAGTTACCATTATAAATAAAAAAATTAGACTGATATTGTGTGTGCATAGTTTATATGAATCTTGTCATTAATATTCTTAATGACACTATATTATTCTATCATATGAATTACTGTAGCTGATTTAACTCTTACTATTCAACATAAGAATGATTTCACTGTGATAATAAAAAGTTAAAGAACATCCTTGTATCTAAATCTTGTCTATCTCTTGGATGATTTGATCGAGATGGAATTATAGATGTAAAATTGTTAGATAAAAAAGTAAAGACAGTTTTAAGGTTCTTGTTTTACAGACCTGAAATTGCTTTTGAAAAAGGTTTTCAAAGATTGTATTTCCATGAGATTTTCCCAAGAAAACAAGGGTGAAAGCCCTTCTTATTTTAAGATATATAATATAGTATAAATAATATAATATAAATAGAATGGAATGGACCCTTGTGAAGTTTGTATCTTTTAAGCTTTATGTGCCATAAAGCTAATGCTCTGGAGAGAACAGGAAATGTTAGTTTAGTGACATTTTATAAACAATCATTCATCACTCACCACCAAAGTGCAAGCTGCCAAATAGGAAAGAAAAAGAGACGCCGGCAAAGTTTCTGGGGCTATGCAAATACTCAGCTAACCTGGATAGCTTGTTGGGTGGAATTTCTTTGGTTATTTTTCTTTCTGCTGTAACACCAAGCATAAAGTATCTGACAAACAAGATGTAATATGGCAAATAAGGTGTGGCCTTAGGTGTATTCCTGAATGAGTGGCTGTCACACCCGTCTTCTAAGTAGGTGGTAATAAGGATTAAGAGTCTAATCCTATCATTTTGCTGCTGTTTTTATTTATCATGTAGGGTGTAATTATAGTATTTCCTTTTTAAATGGCTCTTAATGTGTTTGACCAAGGGGGAAAACCAAAGCTGTTGGTAAAAGTCAAGTGTTTCACTGTCTGTCTCTATTATGTTCCCTGGTTGCAGTTTCAGCAGCCCTGCCTGGGAGAACTAACTTTTTGCAAACAGGTCAACAAATCTATTGATTTTGACCAACATCCCCAGATTCTGAAAAACACAATGGCCTCCCCCCTGCCTGCTCTTATTACTTATGAAATTATTATCAAGTAATGATGCTAATAGTATTACTAATAGAAAACACTACTGCTCTTAGGTATCCTTCCTGAATATTCTATGCAGAAACAAAGATATATGTATGTATATGAACACTTAAAAACAAACCCACATGGATCCAGACTACAAACATGCATACTGTTCTTAGTTCACTTTACAATATGTCCTGAACCTCTCTTTTCTTTCCTTTCCTTTTTTTTTTTTTTTAACAGCAACTTAGTCTATGTATATCTCTAATGTAATTTTAAAAATTGGTCCCCTACTGATGGATATATCCTGTTTTTGATGGTTTCAATCATTGCCACACTGTAGATCCCAGGATACTTTTTGGAGTGTATGTTTATGATGAATTTATAGGTCTAAGGGTATGTGTCATAAAATAATCTTTCAGTGATAAGGACAAAACATAACAGAGAAAGAGCTTCTCGATATAAGAATAAAGAATGGGTAATATTTTAAAGAGGGTTTCACAAAAAGAACCATCTGATAAATTTTCCATTCTGCCATTTTAACTGGAGAGGCTTAAGTGCATTTGTTATTTTGTTGTTGTTGCTTTTTTTTTCTTAGTACCCTGTGCAAACAGAGACTGCAGTAATGATATTGAGATCCAAAAATGACACTTAAAAAAAGAAGATTTGATGTAGAGGAAAGAACAGGAGACCCAAGGTCATGTTACAGTTGGTCACAAACAACATTGTGATCTTGGACAAATCACCTTTTGAGATCTCAGCTTTCCTGTCTGTAAAGTGTTGGAAGATCTTTAAACTATCTTTTACAACGGTTATATGTGATTTGCTGCCACTTAGGCTTCTAGTAGTATTGTTCATGAGCAGATGCTGGTCAGCTCTGGAAGCCATGGCCCTTTGAACATGGGCTCTGTTGACGAGGAGGTAAGCCTTTGCCCAGATTAGCACTGCTGGATGCTGAGAGGCAAATAGAAGATATTTTAGGAGAACATTTTTCATGTTTTCCACATTGCCTTTGTGATTTGGCCCAAGACATATGTTCATCAGCTCCGAGAGGAATTTGAGCCAATACTCTCCTTGACTTAGCCCTCAGAATCTTCCATAGTAAGAAACAATCTTAGGGATGATAGAATGTCAGTGTTGCTCCTATATTTTGAACAACTTTGGTCTTTTTCACCTTGGAGTCTGATATTCAGAAAGTATTTCACTGAATGGGTGCCTTGGTATTTACAAACCTAGCAATAGAAAGACTGACCATTGACATTTTCTGGATTCTCTTTCTAAATCCCTCACTTAAACAAATAATTAATATTTTAAAATTCCTTAAAGACCACTGTCTTTTTAGACCACTGTGAGTAAATTAGTACTTCCATATTTTCAACTTAGTGCAATGCTAGGTAAAAAGTGAATGCTCAAGAAACAACAGTAACTATTACTATTATAGTGACAGAAGCTGAGCAACTTTGCAATAGTGAATCAAGATAAGGTTCAAGGCCTGAAGGACTTTCCAATATATCAGTAAGAGTGAAGAGAATCTAAATAGAAAACATAACTTCTTTATCTCAAATAGTATTAAAAAAATCAGTTCCCAGAAGATTTTATTATTAGTTCTATAGTTTACATCGAGCAGTACCCCTAAACTAGGCATTTATTTCTACTTACTTTTCATTCATCATGAGGTTTAGCAAATCTAAGGATCTGTCCCCAGCAAAACCACTCCACACTTTGGGCTTCCCCTGAAAGCCCAGGTCACCAGGGAAATTAAACCAGAAGAAAGTACAAGTTCACCCTAGATGTGGGATGTTCCTTGTAGGACCTACTGTTTGATATTGCTAAGTTCAGCTTGGATTTCTCGGAGGAGGGATAAAAACAGGGTGAAGGAAAAGGCTAGGATAGTTCAAACAGAACCAATGAGTTACTAATGAGCTTAATGAGCTTTTGGAGTTTGTTGGAATTTGGCTTCCTAAAATGAATTCCCTCAGACAGTAGACTGATGACTCACCAACTTTGGCTATCAAGGCAGGCTGAGTCATCTAAAGTCAGCTGAATCATCTGCTTTCAACTCTGTTTTATAAGAATTGGGTCTGGTTGGATATTTCTGTCTCTTTGATTGCGAATATTAAGCATTTAAATATATGGAGAATATGATGTCCTTATTAGGAAAAACCACATAAATTTCTCATGCACAGATGGACTGCATTAGTAAAAGCAGATTAGTAATTGTTTTTAGTTCCTGATGATTAAAAAAAAAAAAGAACAAAAAAAACCCCCAAAACCTGCTCTGAACACCTACCTTGCTACATTCTTTACTCACCAGATAAACCAAGTGATAGGTGATGAGAAACCAGATAAGGATTTAAGAGACTGATGGCTGACTCCAAAGAGCCATAAAACTGGTTCAGAGAACATCTTGAGATGTCATTTGCAGGGTTTGCTTTTAAAGTCTGAATGTTAATCTGGACCACACACACACATTATAAGTAGAGAGCTTTTGGAAAAAAAGATGTTTCACAATGAGGGAATGTTTAAAGAAGTCAGCTAACATTTCCATCGGAAACACTAAGGACATTTTTGGGTGTTCAGTTCTCCTGTTGCATGTGTTTTAAGAGTTTTTTGTTTGTTTGTTTTGTGTTTTTTTAGGAGGATGTGATTTAGTGGAGGCAGCTTGGCGTAAGAGAAAGAATCCAGGTCAAGGAACATGAAGATTCTTGAGCCATGTGACCCAAGTGAACAGCCAGGCCTTTCTAAGCCTCAGTTTCTTTATCTGATAAGTGAAAGGGTATGTTAGATTTGTGTTTCCCAAACTTGCTTGAACATGAGGATCACCTGGGGCACTTTTTAAAACTACGGATATTCCCTTGCCTCACCCAAGCCTATTGAATCTGAATCAGCAGGGTGAGGCCTGAGAATTAACATTTTAACCAGCTCCTTGGGTGATTCTTATGTTCGGACAAGTTTGGCAAACACTGTATTAGTTGATCAGTAAGATATCTTTCAGCTCCAAGATTGCTCAGAGGATCTTTCAAAACACCAAACTTTTTTTTTCCTCCCTCAAAACTGGGGAAGTAAGAATCAAATGTAAAACAAATCAAGGTACGTTGTAGGTAGAGAGGTATTGGTGAGGCTGGTCTGCCACTAAACTATAATGCATAGGAAGATGTTTTGGGTACAGCCAGCATTAGATACTCATCAACTGCATGTTGTTCCTGCTCTAAATTAATGCCTCCTCTCAGGAAGAGCCTGATCGATTCATTCACCCTGGAGTTTAAATAGCTCAAGAGCCTCCTTGAATTTTCTTTCTGATATATTAATAAGATCTGAAGCCAATGGAATGGAAGCATCAAGAATCTCAGCAAGCAGGGCAAGCACTGAAATCAGGCACTGACCTCACCTACTCAGAAAACTGTACTGAACTGTTTCCACATGAAGCAGGAGAGTCTGCATCAGTTCAAGCATGGTGGAATAAGACATTACTCATCCACAAGGAAGTATACTAGAAATCAGAACAAAATTAGTGTCTCCATTGCAGGACACAAACTCTGGATAGCCTCCTTGAGCAATTTTAATCTCTTCATGAACCCATCAGCTAACAAGAGACGCTGGAACAAACTTGTTTAGAAGAGCAAAAGTTCATAAGTCATACATTCATTCCTTCATGTACTCAACGTTATTTATTGAGGCAATTCATTTATTCATGTATTCCACATTACTTATTGAGTTCTCCCATGCACCAGGCACTGTTCTATGTCCTCCCAATACAGCAGCGAACAAGATGGGTTCCTGAGTGTATTCTAGTTGTTCCAGAGCTTGTATTCTAGAAGGTGAAGGGGATCAGAATACGCTACCCCCAAATATGCCACTTTGGCATAAAGATTATTTTGTGCTGAATTAAGAAACGGCAGATGCAGGTAAAAGCTCTCTATCCCTCCCCATCTGTCTAAAGGCAGAGTATAAAATTCCCTTTGTGAAGATGTCCCCTCCCCCCTCTCCCATACCAGGAGGAGAAAAACAGCCTTAATCACCTGAGATGGAGACAGCGCCAAGATGAACCTGCACAAACGAACCTTACTGAAATAATTCTTATCTTCCATTAGTTTCCCCCATATATCTCACACTTTACTGCTCCTAAACACCTAACCCCCTTTTCCTTTGTTTTGTCATTTTCCCACAAATTTATTGTTTTGTTAAAATGGTATTTAAGCCCCTGGATCTAACTGCTTCTTTGGGATTTTTACTTCATTTCTTGAGGCCCTCCCATATACATATGAAATAAACCTTCTCTTGTTAATTTGTCTTTTGTCAGTTTAATTTCCAGGGCCCCAGGGACAACCTAAGAGGGTAGAGGAAGAGTTTCTTTTCCCCCTCTTACAAAGAGGACATAGACAATAAATAAGTGAACAAATAAATAAGACCATTTTAGAGGATGGTAAGTGTTACGATGGAAACACAACAGACAAGTGGTCTTAAAGAGTGACTGTAGGGGTGAAGTATGGAGCCTGCTCTGTAGGCCTTGCTAAGGAGATTTGGGAAGGACTATTAGACATGACTTTTACCCACCCCCAGATGAGTATATGTCTCTGTTTCTGGCGGGTGAAATAACAGAGGTCCAGAGAGAACAAAGGACTAAGGGAATGGTGAGACTAGAGCCCAGGTTCCTAGTGTTTGGAGGTAACTTTCTTCTAATAAACTTGTTCTTCTGAATGATACCCCCAATGAAGAGGTTTTATTTTTGCCTCACAGACACCTTAGATATATTTCTCTGAGTCCTTTTATATTTATTGCCTGCTGGGGTTTAAGTGCTGAAATAGGTTTAGAGATCAGGAGCAGTGTGAAGATCTCCATCCTAAGTGCTGAGGAATCTTAGCCCATTTTCAAAAGATTAAGGGACAACAGGAAGCCAATAATACTGAGGTATTATAGAATTTTAACCTCCCTCACCTGACAAAGACTATGAGAAAATGGTTTGTTTCCAATCAAGGAGGATCTGGAATAGTTTAATCACCAGAAATGAAAACAGTCCCAATTCTCATCCATTTGGTTAACTAGTATGGAAGTTATTTTTTTACCATGGACCTTTACAGTCACATTTCCATCCAGACGCCTGGCAATGCTCGAATCCTTCCACAACAAGAAAACAAAGAAACTCATTTCTTTTCAAACATAGTGACTCAGTCTACTCTGTCCTGTTTCCCATAAGCCAAGTGGATGAATGCTATGCTCAAATATGATGCTTTTTTGGAAATATTTACCAAAAAGATTAGTTGTATCAAAAGTGATTTTTCAGCATTAGTACAAGACAAGCTACCCATTCTAAGAGTCCTATGTCATCTTGTACTTCTTTTTCCTTGATACTTAGAATGTAAGATTTTATATCTGAGGCTCATGGAAATTATTACTTCTTTGGTGGTTGGTTTTGTATAGTGTAATACTTTAAGACTGTAACTTTCCTTTCTTTACCAGCCTAACTGACACACTTGTCTGAACATCTCTGAGGTTCACTTGTATACATATAAAGGAGCCATCGCCATCTGGTGTATCACAGAAGATACTACAATTAGCATGTTCTTGTCAATTCTACCAGGCCAGCAGCCAATTTTCCAGATCTTGGGAATTTTCTTTTCTTTTTTTTTTTTTTTAACATCTTTATTGGGGTATAATTGCTTTACAATGGTGTGTTAGTTTCTGCTTTATAACAGAGTGAGTCAGTTATACATATACATATGTTCCCATCTCTCTTCCCTCTTTGTCTCCCTCCCTCCCACCCTCCCTATCCCCCCCCTCCAGACAGCCACAAAGAACCGAGCCGGTTTCCCTGTGCCATGCGGCTGCTTCCCACTGGCTATCTACCTTACGTTTGTTAGTATATATATGTCCATGTCTCTCTCTCACCCTAACACACCTCACCCTTCCCCCTCCCCATATCCTCAAGTCTGTTCTCCAGTAGGTCTCTGTCTTTATTCCTGTTTTACCCCTAGGTTCTTCATAACATTTTTTTTTTCTTAAATTCCATATATATGTGTTAGCATACGGTATTTGTCCTTCTCTTTCTGACTTACTTCACTCTGTATGACAGACTCTAGATCTATCCACCTCATTACAAATAGCTCAATTTCGTTTCTTTTTATGGCTGAGTAATATTCCATTGTATATATGTGCCACATCTTCTTTATCCATTCATCCGACGACGGGCACTTAGGTTGTTTCCATCTCCGGGCTATTGTAAATAGAGCTGCAATGAACATTTTGGTACATGACTCTTTCTGAATTCTGGTTTCCTCAGGGTATATACCTAGTAGTGGGATTGCTGGGTCATATGGTAGTTCTATTTGTAGTTTTTTAAGGAACCTCCATACTGTTCTCCATAGTGGCTGAACCAATTCACATTCCCACCAGCAGTGCAAGAGTGTTCCCTTTTCTCCACACCCTCTCCAGCATTTATTGTTTCTAGATTTTTTGATGATGGCCATTCTGACTGGTGTGAGATGATATCTCATTGTAGTTTTGATTTGCATTTCTCTAATGATTAATGATGTTGAGCATTCTTTCATGTGTTTGTTGGCAGTCTGTATATCTTCTTTGGAGAAATGTCTATTTAGGTCTTCTGCCCATTTTTGGATTGGGTTGTTTATTTTTTTGTTATTGAGCTGCATGAGCTGCCTGTAAATTTTAGAGATTAATCCTTTGTCAGTTGATTCATTTGCAAATATTTTCTCCCATTCTGAGGGCTGTCTTTTGGTCTTGTTTATGGTTTCCTTTGCTGTGCAAAAGCTTTGAAGTTTCATTAGGTCCCATTTGTTTATTTTTGTTTTTATCTCCATTACTCTAGGAGATGGGTCAAGAAGGATCTTGCTGTGATTTATGTCATAGAGTGTTCTGCCTATGTTTTCCTCTAAGAGTTTGATAGTTTCTGGCCTTACATTTAGGTCTTTAATCCATTTTGAGCTTATTTTTGTGTATGGTGTTAGGGAGTGATCTAATCTCATACTTTTACATGTACCTGTCCAGTTTTCCCAGCACCACTTATTGAAGGGGCTGTCCTTTCTCCACTGTATATTCCTGCCACCTTTATCAAAGATAAGGTGACCATATGTGCATGGGTTTATCTCTGGGCTTTCTATCCTATTCCATTGATCTATCTTTCTGTTTTTGTGCCAGTACCATACTGTCTTGATTACTGTAGCTTTGTAGTATAGTCTGAAGTCAGGCAGCCTGATTCCTCCAGCTCCATTTTTTGTTCTCAAGATTGCTTTGGCTATTCGGGGTCTTTTGTGTTTCCATACAAATTGTGAAATTTTTTGTTCTAGTTCTGTGAAAAATGCCAGTGGTAGTTTGATAGGGATTGCATTGAATCTATAGATTGCTTTGGGGAGTAGAGTCATTTTCACAATGTTGATTCTTCCAATCCAAGAACATGGTATATCTCTCCATCTGTTTGTATCATCTTTAATTTCTTTCATCAGTGTCTTATAATTTTCTGCATACAGGTCTTTTGTCTCCTTAGGTAGGTTTATTCCTAGATATTTTATTCTTTTTGTTGCAATGGTAAATGGGAGTGTTTTCTTGATTTCACTTTCAGATTTTTCATCGTTAGTATATAGGAATGCCAGAGATTTCTGTGCATTAATTTTGTATCCTGCTACTTTACCAAATTCATTGATTAGCTCTAGTAGTTTTCTGGTAGCATCTTTAGGATTCTCTATGTATAGTATCATGTCATCTGCAAACAGTGACAGCTTTACTTCTTCTTTTCCGATTTGGATTCCTTTTATTTCCTTTTCTTCTCTGATTGCTGTGGCTAAAACTTCCAAAACTATGTTGAATAAGAGTGGTGAGAGTGGGCAACCTTGTCTTGTTCCTGACCTTAGTGGAAATGCTTTCAGTTTTTCGCCATTGAGGATGATGTTGGCTGTGGGCTTGTCATATACGGCCTTTATTATATTGAGGAAAGTTCCCTCTACACCTACTTTCTGCAGGGTTTTTATCATAAATGGGTGTTGAATTTTGTCAAAAGCTTTCTCTGCATCTATTGAGATGATCATATGGTTTTTCTCCTTCAATTTGTTAATATGGTTAATCACATTGATAGATTTGCGTATATTGAAGAATCCTTGCATTCCTGGAATAAACCCCACTTGATCATGGTGTATGATCCTTTTAATGTGCTGTTGGATTCTGTTTGCTAGTATTTTGTTGAGGATTTTTGCATCTATGTTCATCAGTGATATTGGCCTGTAGTTTTCTTTCTTTGTGACATCCTTGTCTGGTTTTGGTATCAAGGTGATGGTGGCCTCGTAGAATGAGTTTGGGAGTGTTCCTCCCTCTGCTATATTTTGGAAGAGTTTGAGAAGAATAGGTGTTAGCTCTTCTCTAAATGTTTGATAGAATTCGCCTGTGAAGCCATCTGGTCCTGGGCTTTTGTTTGTTGGAAGATTTTTAATCACAGTTTCAATTTCAGTGTTTGTGATTGGTCTGTTCATATTTTCTATTTCTTCCTGATTCAGTCTTGGCAGTTTGTGCATTTCTAAGAATTTGTCCATTTCTTCCAGATTGTCCATTTTATTGGCATAGAGTTGCTTGTAGTAATCCCTCATGATTTTTTTTATTTCTGCAGTGTCAGTTGTTACTTCTCCTTTTTCATTTCTGATTCTATTGATTTGAGTCTTCTCCCTTTTTTTCTTGATGAGTCTGGCTAATGGTTTATCTATTTTGTTTATCTTCTCAAAGAACCAGCTTTTAGTTTTATTGATCTTTGCTATTGTTTCCTTCATTTCTTTTTCATTTATTTCTGATCTGATTTTTATGATTTCTTTCCTTCTGCTAACTCTGGGGTTTTTTTGTTCTTCTTTCTCTAATTGCTTGAGGTGCAAGGTTAGGTTGTTTATTCGAGATGTTTCCTGCTTCTTAAGGTGGGCTTGTATTGCTATAAACTTCCCTCTTAGAACTGCTTTTGCTGCATCCCATAGGTTTTGGGTCGTTGTATCTCCATTGTCATTTGTTTCTAGGTATTTTTTAATTTCCTCTTTGATTTCTTCAGTGATCACTTCGTTATTAAGTAGTGTATTGTTTAGCCTCCATGTGTTTGTATTTTTTACTGCTCTTTTCCTATAATTGATATCTAGTCTCATGGCGTTGTGGTCGGAAAAGATACTTGATACAATTTCAATTTTCTTAAATTTACCAAGGCTTGATTTGTGACCCAAGATATGATCTATCCTGGAGAATGTTCCATGAGCACTTGAGAAAAATGTGTATTCTGTTGTTTTTGGATGGAGTGTCCTATAAATATCAATTAAGTCCATCCTGTTTAATGTATCATTTAAAGCTTGTGTTTCCTTATTTATTTTCATTTTGGATGATCTGTCCATTGGTGAAAGTGGGGTGTTGAAGTCCCCTACTATGAATGTGTTACTGTCGATTTCCCCTTTTATGGCTGCTAGAAGATACTACACAGAAGATACTACAATTAGCATGTTCTTGTCAATTCTACCAGGCCAGCAGCCAATTTTCCAGATCTTGGGAATTTTCTTCTAGATAGATGGGAAAGTTCCAATGGCCATACAAATTTAGTAGAACAAAAATCTTAGTTAACTGATACTAAAGTGACTAAAATCCTTAATTAAATTATTATTCTTTTGGTGATTCGAAAAGAAACCACAGGGTGGTTTGTATTTAGGGGGGAAAAAGTAACTGACAACAAAATAACTAATAATTGAGATTTGGTTAAATGAGAAAATTCTAGAATATGTTCAGGTTATCAATAATGACACTTAGGGCTTCCCTGGTGGCGCAGTGCTTGAGAGTCCGCCTGCCGATGCAGGAGACGCGGGTTCGTGCCCCGTTTCGGGAAGATCCCACATGCCGCGGAGCAGCTGGGCCCGTGAGCCATGGCCATTGAGCCTGCGCATCCGGAGCCTGTGC
>NW_006771471.1:1399847-1400352 GCF_000442215.2 Lipotes vexillifer | reverse complement strand
AAAAAAAAAAAAAAAAAAAAAAAAAAAAAAAAAAAAAAAAAATAATGACACTTAAAATGTAACATTAAGAAGAATAATTTTGATGCCCTACAAGACTTTAGCCATTAATTAGTTTCACTGCTTCTTAAGACAGAATGATTTTCATCAATCAGTTTTTAGTCATTAGCAGACAAATATTTCCTGAAGCCTTTTGAATTCTGCCTAGCACCCTTGATGACCAACACCATTGTACTTACTCAGTTCCCACCTGCTGAGTAGTACCAATCATTGCTGAAAAAAGAGCTAATTGGAATCCAGTAAGATCTAATCTCACAGGTGGTCATCTTCTGCCAGGAATTTAGTATATCTGAGTAGGCTGATTTGTGAAATGGTGATAATAGTACTGTCTATTTCATAGGTTAGTTAGGAAGGTTATGTGCTGAGTTCAATGAATGGTATATAATGGAGCTCAAAAAAAAATTTTGCTAGTATACACACACACACACACACACACACACACACACAC
>NW_006771471.1:1396508-1399806 GCF_000442215.2 Lipotes vexillifer | reverse complement strand
AAAAAAAAAAAAAAAAAAAAAAAAAAAAAAAAAAATAATGACACTTAAAATGTAACATTAAGAAGAATAATTTTGATGCCCTACAAGACTTTAGCCATTAATTAGTTTCACTGCTTCTTAAGACAGAATGATTTTCATCAATCAGTTTTTAGTCATTAGCAGACAAATATTTCCTGAAGCCTTTTGAATTCTGCCTAGCACCCTTGATGACCAACACCATTGTACTTACTCAGTTCCCACCTGCTGAGTAGTACCAATCATTGCTGAAAAAAGAGCTAATTGGAATCCAGTAAGATCTAATCTCACAGGTGGTCATCTTCTGCCAGGAATTTAGTATATCTGAGTAGGCTGATTTGTGAAATGGTGATAATAGTACTGTCTATTTCATAGGTTAGTTAGGAAGGTTATGTGCTGAGTTCAATGAATGGTATATAATGGATGCTCAAAAAAAATTTTGCTAGTATACACACACACACACACACACACACACACACACACACGCCCCAAGCATTTCAAACAAGACCTACAAGCAGATGATCTTCTCACTTCAAACTCTCTTATAGACTCTCTCTAGCTAAGTGGGAGAGTCAAATGCCAAACTGAATTGTATGGATGAAAAGCGTGTTCTCTGCTCTCTTAGTACTTTCAGAATTAGAGATCATTTTGGATGCTTTATTTTGTAAAAGCCTTCCTCAAGTCTATACCCATAGATACAAATATAGGTGTCTGTGGGTGTTTTGGGGGCTAGGATTGGATGGAGGCAGGGAAATGCTGAATTCACTTAAGCAACTTGCTGTTTTGCAACTAATGATTTGTAAGTACCGGTTTGGCTTGAATTTAACCGTTTTTTTTAAAAAAATGTAGTTTGCTGAAATTCATCCAAAAAAGTTGATCTGTAACTTTGTCATGGTTTTCTTGCTTTTTGGAAGACCTATTAATGTCATAGAGTAAATGTCAAATTTTAAACAGGAAAGCAATATTCCACTTGAAGAGGCTTTGCGAATAAATAGCTATTTTAAGCCTTTCTTGGGAACGGGTTCCATAAGCAAGTGAAATTATAGAAGCAGACAAGGTTCAAAGGGAATTTTAAGCAAGTTATTTTCATCTCTAGCTATGTTTTCCAATAAGTTAACGAACAGCCAGATTATTAAGGCAAGGTGTAACTCATAAACCTTTTTCATTCTAAATTTACATATATGTATGTGTGTGTATGTATTATATATATTTCAAAGGTTGTGAGATTGATAGCAAAAGCCCTGTTCTGCAAAAGGCCTCTGGCTTCTTTCCTTTCTTTTGAAATTAACCAGAAATGGGGAGCCCTGACGAGTACATTCTTTACCACTAGGGGGTGACAGCTGATAATGAATCAGCTTTTCTTAATGTGAGACAAGCTATTGGCTTTGTTCTATAGGTGTTCCAATAATGTTTCTTCTTTACTGATTGCCTGGTGATGTTTGGTTTGATGCATTTTCTTTGCTGAACATGCTCCACACCCAGTATCACACCTTTTGTCGTACACAACATGGGTCTGATGGAAGGACAGCTAGTGCTGGACAGCTTTGTAGATTTCAAATAAATTTCTGGAAAATTAGTTAACAAATAGGAACATTTATTTATTCATGCATTCATATGATAAATATTGAGAGTTCACAGGCCCTGTGACAGGCACTGGGGATACAATGGTGAACGAGAATATAACATCTGTCCTCATGGAGGTTTTATTGTAGGGGGAAAGATGACAAAAACCAGGTAAACAAACACATCCATAAGATAACTGTGAGCCTTAACAAGACCTATAAAGGAAAGCAACGTGAGGGTGAGATACAGACTAACTGGAGTTAGAGAAGAGATACCACATTAGATCAAGTATTACTTTATCTAAGGCTTTGCTATTCTCCACATAACCAGCAGATTTCAGAGACACATCATACCCTACTTTGGTTGTTTTCCACTTGCATATATTCTGGCAAAATTCTCATAATTCAGCATTTTGGTGCCTTGGAAGCTTGAAGTATCACTGATGGTTGATCTCTAGCACTATCAGTACATCTTTCCCAGATACTTAGAAAGCTTCCTTAGGAGGGTCATCAAATGGAAACAATATGCCTGTCTCCTTTCTATTCTGCATTACAGAATGGAAACTTCTGTAACTGACTAGCTTGCATCCATTCTGTCTAAATAGTTGGAACACTTCTTAAGAAATATCACACACACACACACACACACACAGATATACACGTTTCACACAAAAGATATTGTTAATGTAAAGTTAAAGTCATTTAGCATGGAAAGTGAGAAAATTGTCCTAATGTTGATATAAATATTGATAAGAATATCACCTTACTGCTATTGATATTTTTGCACAGGTTTTCTAGTCATTACAGACCATTTAATGTCATTTCCTATTTTGAAATTTCTTTTCTTACTTGAAAGGCCTTCCCCCTTTATTCTCTATCAATTTAAGTCTGCCTCATCTTTCACCTTCTAACGAGTCTGTATCTGTCTCTCTCTTTAAATATCCCTGCATACCACGTGTATTCCTTCCTTTTGTTTATTCCAGAAGCCCTAATGTAATTGAGCAATTGATTAAATAATGTATTCTTAGGATTATTATAATCATTTCATCTATGTTGAAAAAAAATGTTGATCCCTTCCTTTGCCAGCCTCCTTTGCAGCTAGGAATGAGACATGTGACCCAGTTCTAGCCAATGAGATGTAAGGGGAAATATACTGGTACCCTACGAGAAAGATATATTCTCCATGTCAAAAGGGGAAAGATATATGTGGAGGCTCTCTTGTGGCCTTGGCTCTTCTATTGCCCTTCCTTTGGATGAGGTTATGAAGGATGTAATATCTGGATTTGCAGAACCATCTTGTGAACAAAATGGGAAGCCCAAGAGACTCTTGGAGTTGCCAACCCAGTGCTCTTAACAATGTGGAGCTGCTGAACTAGGTCAGGAATGACCATCCTCCAGCTTCTTATTATATAATTTAATTTAATGCCTTTATTATTTACACCATTATTAATTTGGTATACTGTTCCTGGGAGCCAAAGGGGCTCTAACCAACACAGTACGAATATTAAAATCCCTCAGAAACATCATCTCACTTTTAATTTTGATACTCCTGAGAACTTGGTCCAGTGCTTAATACAAAGAAGTAGCTAAATAAATACATGCAATCTACATGTTTTTTTCTTTGTTTAATCTCCACTTTCTCCCCCACCAAAGAACTTCTTGAAAATTAATTGCAGATTCTTATTTAAAAGACTGCTGAATTGGAATAAGGAACTTTCCCT
>NW_006771471.1:1366761-1396498 GCF_000442215.2 Lipotes vexillifer | reverse complement strand
TTCCCTACATGGGTCTGCTACAGAAGATGCATATATGTCATGATGTAGCTTATGTTCACTTTGCCATGGCAATTTTCAATGATTGTGAACTTCATAAATGCATGCTTTTAGAGGGCAGAGGTCTTTCTTTTTCATCTTTATGTATACCAATGCCAGCCCTGTGCCTTGCAGAGAGTATATGGACAATGGATGAGTAAGTTGGGGAAGAGAGGAGGGAAGAAAATTAGAAGCAGGAAAATGCATTTGGCTACTTGAAGAGCATGAGATAGATAACTGTACATTCACTGAAGCAGAAATATTGCCTTATTCATCTTTGCATCTTCTACACTAGTACCTCTGAAAGTATAGTCTGATTATTCAGAACCGACTGGAGCTTTGCTAGAATTCGCATTCCTGGGCCCCACTCCAGAACTCGAGAGAGAAAAATCTCTGAAGGTAGATCCAGGAATCCATGATTTTGCTCACTTGCAAATCATTGCTCTAGTGCCTAGCAAGGTATTTTGTATATGCTAGACATTCAGTAAATACTAGAATGAATAAATGAATGATGTAAAGATAGAACAATCTCTCAAACTCAGAGGTAGTCTCTAAAGTCATTCTTTTAAAACCTAATATTTATTTGATGAGGCAGAATATTTCATTTAAAAAGTAGAAAAGCCCCTTTTGCAAGTGGGCAAAATATTTTCTTTTACAACCAACATGACTAACTATTAAATGATACACTTGGCCTTGAATATAAATAACTTGAAAGCAAGAATAAGATTTCTTTTAAAATACTTGGGGACCTTCCCTGGCGGTGCAGTGGTTAAGAATCTGCCTGCCAGTGCAGGGGACACGGGTTTGAGCCCTGGTCCAGGAAGATCCCACATGCCGCGGAGCAACTAAGCCCGTGCGCCACAACTACTGAGCCTGCTCTCTGGAGCCCACAAGCCACAACTACTGAGCCTGCGAGCTACAACTACTGAACCCGTGCACCACAGTTACTGAAGCCCGCATGCCTAGAGCCCGTGCTCCGCAACAAGAGAAGCCACCTCAGTGAGAAGCCTGCGCACTGCAGCGATGAGTAACCCCCATTCACCATAACTAGAGAAAGCCCACACGCAGCAATGAAGACCCAATGCAGACAAAAATAAATAAAATTTAAAAAATAAAATAAAATACTTGGGCACTTAGAAATGAAGTCAAAACATTCTAGGTCCCCAACCCCTTAAATATTCCTGTCTACTTCTCTGACACTTTCCCCCATGTACTCCTCCTCAGAACCTGGGCGTAACTTGATTTGGCACAGGTTCATTGAAGAATGAGCTCATTTTCTAGACAGGGGCAGAACATGTCTATAGGGAACAAAATGGTAAGCACAGATTCCTCTTCGAAGTGTAATCTGGCTGTTCCCACCTCTTCAACCCAAGTGGAAAGCTGAATCATCTCCATGACAGACACAGCCCCAATTCTTTCAAAGCTATGGTCACAGAGATTTGTGCTTTCCTGCTTTGCTGAAATAGGGAAATAGGGTTATGCTACATATGATCTATCCTGAGATAACCAGATCAACTGTATAAAGAGGCACCATCTGGATTCTTTCTGTGCAGGAAGTGAGAAAGCTCTTGCTTGAATAGCTGATGTTGGGGAATCTGTTTTAACAGTGTGTGGTTTCAAAGAAGTGAGGAAGCATCTGTTTGGAGGGAGTGAAGAGATCTTCTTTAGCCAAGTAGTTTGCACAACAAATTGGATGATCTAACCCCACCCTAGCTATCCAAACTTATCTCTCTCCTCTTAACAGAGTCAAGCCAGTTTTTTTCCCCTTGGCCCAACATCCCATGTTCCTTACAATCTCCATGGTCTTGCCCAAGATCTTTTGCCCCAGCTGGAATATCTTACTTTCTTACACTCCTCTGCCCAATAATAAGGAGGCTAAAGCTCCTAATAATCTAGTGGTAACTATATGGTAACTATGTGGTAACTACATACATTGTTTCCTTTAATCCTCACAACAACTCCAAGAAGTAGGTACTATAATTATCTTCATTTTATAGGTAAGTAATGGAAAATCAAAGAGATTAAATTACTTGGTTAAGGTCATCCAGACAGTATGTTTGCAGAACTGAGATTCATATCCAAGGATGTCTGATTCTAAAGTCCATGCTTGGGGCCATTATGCACTCATTGGAATTGTTTTTGCACCTCCAAGTCCACTGTCCATGAAGCCCTCTATCTATCTATCTATCTATCTATCTATCTATCTATCTATCTATTTATTTATTTGCCACACTGTGTGGCATGTGCGAACTTAGTTCCCCAAGCAGGGATTGCACCTGCGCCCCCTGCAGTGGAAGCGTGGAGTCTTAACCACTGGACCACCAGGGAAGTCCTGAAGCCCTCTTTTTAAAACTGATTATTATTTAAACCATACATATTGGTACTTTAAATAACAAAATCATAGAGTGTCAGAGAAATGACTTCACAGGCCATCTTGATCACCTCTCTTCTTTTATAGACAAGAAAATTGAGGCTCAGAAAGAGGCTGTTCCTGTCAGAGGTCTTACAGAACTCAGTCATGCACATAGGGCAGAACTTTGATGATTCTGGGGCCCCTTCCTAGAGTTTCTGATTCAGTAGGTCAAGTGCAAGGGCCTGGGAATATGTGTTTTAAAAATAGCTCCATGGGGCTTCCCTGGTGGCGCAGTGGTTAAGAATCCGCCTGCCAATGCAGGGGACACAGGTTTGAGCCTTGGTGCGGGAAGATCCCACATGCCATGGAGCAACTAGGCCCGTGCACCACAACTACTGAGCCTGTGCTCTAGAGCCCGCAAGCCACAACTACTGAGCCCGCATGCCACAACTACTGAAGCCCGCGCGCCTAGAGCCCGTGCTCCGCAACAAGAGACGCCACAGCAATGAGAAGCCTGTGCACCGCAATGAAGAGTAGCCCCTGCTCGCCGCAACTAGAGAAAGCCCGCATGCAGCAACGAAGACCCAATGCAACCAAAAATAAACAAACAAATAAATAAATTTATTAAAAAAAAAAGCTCCATGATTGGGTCCAATCATCAGGCAAAGTTGGGAATCACGAATATTCTATATCACTTGGTGTTTCATCTGTGTTTAATGTTTCATCTATTTCATCTGTTTGTCTTATCTCTCAAATATTACTCTTTGGAGACCTTGTTATATACTTCAGTATTCCTTACAGTGTCTAGCTAGGAAGGAGCTAGACATATTTTAAGTGCCTAGCAAATGCTTGTGAAGCAAAATGAAGAAAGTTTTAGACACTGAATATTTGATTAGGAGGTGGCAGGGAAATGAATTATGGCAATTAGGTTCAAGGCCATGTAGAGCAAACATTCCAGGTGGGAGGCAAAATAGGTGATAATTATAAAATGTGGCTTGTTTCATTGGCTTCAGCTCATAATGACTTGGAAGCCTAGTTGCACAAAGATTTCGGATAGCAGAGTCCTGACTTTCTTTTGTCTTCCTGAGCTGGGTAGACATGCTGAGTAAATGTGATCCCCAGATGCTCAGGACACGTCTTGTTCTGCTCTGAACACATGGAACCAAGCCCTGGTGACACTCTTGCCTTGGAGTGGCAGAGCCTTATATGGAAGCAGAGTGCACTTTTCACTTTACTGGGGGATCTTTAAATAGCAGGGAACAGCAACTCAAAGCTTTTCAAAGAGCTACTTAAAGTTATTTTTCTCCATGACAACAGCCTGCCAATAAGGACAGAATTTAAAGAGCTAGTACCCCAAGAAGAAAGAGAAAAGGAAAATTTCTCTGCCAAAATGAATGCTCAGAGATGAACCACAGCCGGAGTGTAAATTCTATACATTGACTCACAACTATAGAACAGATGAGATGAGCAATCAAATTGCATTCTTTAATTATCTGTGTGCAAAATCAGAAGGATATTTAAAGGTGTTCACTTGGTGGTAGATGGGGTGGAGGGAGATACTGGCGTATGCTATGATTTCTGGTGCTGAAATGATGGATTCTTTCTTTTTTATTTTTTTTGTTACCCTTAAAGATTCAGAGGATTGATTTTGTTTTGGGTTCCTAAAGATCAACTTCTAAATAATCCTCCTAGCCTTCTTGTGCCTTAACTTTGCAAAAACACCTTTTTCTCTGCCTCATGTAATATGACTCCCAGGACAGGCTGTAGTGGACTCAACTCCTGATTCCCTATTTTCTATCAAATGAAAATATTCAGATGCTTTCTCAGGGAGCGCCCACAGTGTTGTTGTTGTTGTTGTTATTTAAAATTAAGATTTTACTTTTTTAGAGCAGATTTAAGTTCACAAAGTGAGGGAAAGGTACAAAAATTTCCCATATACTCCCTGCCCCTACACATGGCTCCTCATTATTAAAATCTTCCACCAGTGTGGTATATTTATTATAATTGATGAGTCTTCACTGACACATCACAATCACCCAAGGTCCCTAGTTGACGCTATGGTCCACTCTTGGTGTTGTTCATGCTACGGGGTTGGACAAATGTATAATGACATGTATCCATCATTATGGTATCATACACAGTATTTTCACTGCTCCAAAAATCCTCTGTGATCCACCTATTCATCCCTTCCCCAATCTCTCAACCCCTGGAAACCAGTGATCTTTTTACTGTCTCCATGGTTTTGCCTTTTCCAGAAAGTCACATAGTTGAAAATCACACAGCATGTGATTGGCTCCTATCACTTAGTAATATGCAGTTAAGGTACCTCCATGTCTTTTCATGGCTTGATAGCTTTTATTTCTTTTTTGGTGTTGAATAATATTCCATTGTCTAGATGTACCAGTTTATTTATCCATTCACCTACTGAAGGACATCTTGATTGCTTCCAGGTTTTGGCAACTATAAATAAAGCTGCTATAAACATTCATGTGTGGACATAAGTTTTCACCTCCTTTGGGTAAATACGAAGGAGCATGATTGCTGGATCTGCTGGATCATATGGAAAGGTATGTTCAGTTTTGTAAGAAACTTTCAAACTGTCTCTCAAAGTGACTGCACTATCCTGCACTGCCATCAGCAATGAATGAGGGCTCCTGTTGTCCACATCCTCACCAGCATTTGGCGTGGTCAGTGTTTTGGATTTCCGGCCATTGTAATAGGTGTGTAGTGGTATCTCATCGTTGTTTCATTTTCATTTTCATTTTCCTGATGACATACGATGTGGAGCATCTTTTCATATGCTTATTTGCATCTGTATAGCTTTTTTGGTGAGGTGTCTGTTAAGGTCTTTGGTCCATTTTTTAATTGGGTTATTAGTTTTCTTACTGTTGAGTCACATTGAGTTTTTATTTCTCTGTTCTCAGAGGACATCTTAATCCCCCAGGTTGGAGGGATTTATAAGATTTATCTTCTACTCCTAACTGTCCCCAAGAATAGGGTACACTTTCCCCGATAACCTTCTTAGCCTCCACCCTCAACCAAGTCCTAGACCAACTCAGTGCATTAGCTTTAGAACTGATCAGTCCCAGAGTAGTACAGACTCATTTTCTATCTGATATAGGGATACCCTCTCCAGTGTTCCCTACAAGTGCTCATCTGGACCTTAATCAGTTATAGGACTCCCTCTAGCTTGACAGTGGCAAGTTTCACCACTGACCAGTGCCAGGGATTACCATTCATTTAACAGATAATATTGGATGCATTTTATATGTCAAGCTCTGAGCTGGGCACTGGAACAGTGAATCAATCAGACAATTATCAACGTCTTCCTTAAGGGGTAAAAGTGGTTTTCCTATAATGACCAGCTCTAATTATGCCCACTGAAACTATATAATCAGCTATTGTATTCCTTTGGAAGTTTAAAGACAATCAGATCCCTCAAAGCACACTGGCATTCTGGTCACCCCTTCCTTTGTATGTGCTCCCATTGGTCAATGACCCATTCAAAGGAGACTGCTCACATTTCACCTTACTTCCTGGGCTCTTCTGCCTGTGTTGGATGGTCAGGGCTTCTTACAGTTGCCTACGTCTGTGGAGTTACGTTGCTTGACATGTTTCTAGACTCTAGAGGTGCAAACTTGCATATGCATATGTCCCTTGGGGAGAAGGAGTTAAAAACATTAGCTTCAACCTCGGGAGTTGTTTTTCTTCTCCTGCTTTTTAACCAGAAAAATAGATGCGATTGTAGCTTTGAAAACTGAAATGCTAGCCTTTAAACAACTTGCAAATAACAGAGTTCAAGATTTCAAGGGGAAAACAGGCTCCATAAAAATTCTGTGACAGGAACCCCTACATTGTCCTTTTAGTTGGTAAACTGAGAATAAATGGTAACCAGAAAGTAATCGCCTCTAACTGCATTTCACTGAGAACTAATGTCCTTCTGACCAGTAAATGTTAACTTAGCCCCCAGGTACAGCTTGACTTTGAGGGAAGGGGCACATGAATTTGGGGCCACGCTGTTACCCCAAAGCACACTCACTGCCACCCCTGACAAGGGCTTGCAGCTGGTATTACCAAGGATCAGGCAATTCTTCTGCTCTTAGACTTGGCTTCTTTTAGGGCTGAAAGCATCAGACTAACTCCAGGAAGAGCTGACCATTTCTCTTACTTCAGATTCAGAAGGAATGATTTGTTCTCCTGATTGTTCTCTGCTCCCACTTCCCACCTTGTTCTGCTCCCTGACTTCATCTGCCCTGCCCCTGGTCCAGGAGGCTGGCCTCTGCAGGTGCATCTCCTGGCTTGCCAGCTGGCTTCCAGTTCCATTTAGCCAATGAGAGGCCCAGGTGAGAGGGTGGGAAGGGAGAGAGGTCAGTGTATATCTTCCAAGCCCTGTGCTTCTGCAGCATGTCTCTAGAACCCAATTACTTCAAACTACAGGTCCTGCCAAGCATCCCCTAATCTAGGGTCCCAGTTCTTGTTTGGCTCTAGGAACTCTACCTTCTGCCCTGTGCCTTGTTGGTAACGGCCTCCTATTGTTAAACCTCTGGGTGCTTCAACCAAATTAACTTTTCCTTAATACTGCCTTCATCTCTGTCCTATCATTATACCCTCTTCATTAAAATCATCTGGAATAAATTCTTTCCTGCCTGGGCCCTGACAGATAAACCTCTGGATGTCCAGTTCTCCTCTGTAGGTCATGGAGCATCATGCCATCAGCACCAGGGAAGCCTTCTTATCTCCTTTAGGCAGGTACAGCCTCCAGTCCCAGGACCAGAGGTTAGGCAATCTCAACCTGGCAGCTCAGGAGATTTCTGAACCCCACCTATTAAATGAAACTCTTCTGGGGGTGGGGCCCTATAATTTCTCCTTTTAAAAAAGACCCATGGAACAAGAATGGCAAAATAGTGATAATTGTTCAAGTTGGGTGACGGGTACCTGGGATTCATTATGCCATTTTCTCTACTTCTGTGCAAAATAGTGATAATTGTTCAAGTTGGGTGATGGGCACCTGGGGTTCATTATGCCATTTTCTCTACTTCTGTGTATCTTCATAAAAAAGAATTAGGTATGTAAGGTTCTAAGTTGAGAACCAGTGATTCAAAGCAGAGATCTGAAATTTGTTTTGCTAATCTCATTATTCCCTGTTTCCATTAGCCTTCATCACACCACGGTAGGGTCTCCATCTGTGTAAACAACTGAGATGAGACAAAGAGATCCAGCATCTTCCACTTACTGTAGTCCTAGGTACCAGAGACCCAGGACCTCCAGTCTCTACCACACAGATTCCTTTATAGATTGGGGTTGAGCAGATCTGGCCAAATCCCTTGGTGATTCTCAGACAGTTCCTACTCACACAGACATAGTTTGTGACCTTTAGCCAAATTCTGTAAGTATGGAATTAGAAAGTCCAAGTCACTACACTCTGGTGTGGCTCTCTCCTCTGTCCCTTCTTCTGAGAAATTCCTCAGAAGCCCCACAGTTCTATTTGACCCGTACCAGAAAAGGACCTAGACTTTTGAGGAAAAAATTCAGGTTTTTAGACTCTGTTCCTGTGTGATCTTGGGCAAGACACCTACCTTTTCAATTTCTTTGATTTCTTTGATTTCATAGCATAGTAGTTAAAAGCACATCTCTGGGTTTGAATCATAGTTCTGCCACTTCCTGGCCATGTGACTCAGGGCAAGTTGCTTTACTTCTGCATGCCTCGAGTTTTTCATCTGTAGAATGGAAATATCAATGGAAACCACATCATTGGGTTGTTGGGGAGATAAAATGAGCTATCTGAGCTATCACATGTAAAGGGGGTAAGTAGCATGGTGCCTGGTGTACCGTAAGTTCTACGTAAGTGCTAGCTGATGCTGTATCATTAGTGCTAATTACATTTATATTTGTAACTTTGGAGGACTAGGCAGAAGGAAACATAGCAACAGTTTCAGACAGAGAGTTTCCAGGGGTTTTAAAAAATCACAGTAAAATTTGAGAGCTACTGCTGTAGATCTTGTAAATATTATTGGCTATAAAATCTGGAGTTAAAAAAGATCCATTCAAACAAGCCAGTGTGGCTGACTCCCTAGTTCCTAGTCATTTTGTATAGTTCTGGGCTTCAGCACCTGCCTGGGGAGAAGGCCTGGCTGGATCTGGAACTGAGCTTCCCCTGCTCTGGCCTGGACTGACACAATAGCCCAAGTTACAGGGTTTGATGCGTGGGAGGTGGTAGTGAAGGGAAGAGCAGAGAAGCATTGAGAATGCTCCTAAATCAAACAGAAAAGCCAAAATGCCTAGATGGCCTTGGCTCCTGTATGTCCATTCTCAGCCAACTTGAGGACACACGGCTTCATTTAGTAAATCTGACCTCACGTTCATGTTAATTAAAAACTATGCAAATGTGTTTTGAATTTTCCAGGCAAGGGTGTATTACCTCCTAATGCTGACCATTAAAATTCCTGATAAAATCCAATCTCCAAAAGTTGGACAGCAAGAGAGAGAGAGAGAGAAAATCTAGCCCTTTTAATAATTAAGCACAAAAAATATAGTAGTGCATAATTATACCCTAAAGAACAACTCCTTAAGTCCTCCCTTAACTGGGAGGAAAAGGCTGGCCAGCCCCTTTTCCTCACCGAATCCTCACCTTTTCCTAATCTAATCTAACCTAACCTAACCTAGACAACACCTGTAGTCTCCAGCTTAAGAACACTTGTTTCAATGTTTTTGTTTCTGTTTTTTCCAGTGTAGATCTGGGCTTTGTAGAAGCCAGATACTGAATGACATAAACTGATTCATTCTGAAATCAATGTCTAACAAAAGGTTGAAAGCTAGCCTTTCCTTAGACAAGTATGTCTTTACTGTGAAATACCAGTCACATTCTTTGGCATATTCTGCTAATTCTTCCCACTTCTTGTGGCATGTGTTTAAAAGTCACTAGCTAAGAAAAACAGATATTCTATGGCTAGTTTTGATTTGTGAATGGCAAGGAAACATACAGTCATAGTGCAAGGACTCAATTATAACACATCACCACCTCCGTTGTCCTGACTGGGGAGTCAAATCGGGGTGACTGCCTGCCTTTTGATACGTTCTGATAGCCATGTCTGTGCCATCCCCTTTCTTTGGGGGGGAATGACTCTTCTTTCCAAGTTCTCATCTTTCCACTCCCTGCTCTATCATGTGTCCTGGACAGAAGCTGTGTAACAAAGCCTTGCTGGCCACAGTGGATGGTTTAGGCAGCTGCGCTAAACTAAGTAGTCAGTGCCTCACACCTCACTTTGGGTCAGGGACCCAAGCTGGTCTCACCAGAGTCCTTCCTCAGGATTTATTCCCCCTGCTCCTAACACATTATTATGAAAATTCTCAAACATACAACAAAGCTAAAAGAATTTTACAGTTAATACCCACCACCTAAACTCTACCATTAACAATTAACATTTTACTACATCTGAATTATCACCTCTCTATCTATCTATCCAGCTATTAATTCAAATTATTTCTGGTGCATTTCAAAGTAGGTTGTAGCTCTTAGTATACATCTAAGTATTTCAGAAAGTATTTATTAAGTAGGGTTCAATATTGGTTTATGGGTTTTTTGATATAAAAATCATATCCAATAAAATGTTCATATGTTGTACATTTGCAGCGCTTTGACAAATGTATACACTCAGGATTTATTTTCATCAGAAGTGGAGAGAAAGATTCTTTCCTCTTTGGAAAGTGAGGCTCAAAGATGTGAGCCTAGAGTGGGGCAGTTATTACTCCGGCTTCGGATTCTTAAAGCCAGCTGGGAGAAGCTGACATACCAATATGGAGGCAGAGCTAAGAGATAAAAACAACTGTGAAAGTATTGTAATAATTTCTGCCTTTTTCTTTCTTTCTTTTTTTTTTTGCAGTTTGCTTACATGAGCCGATAAATTCTTGTATTTGCCTAAACTATTTTGAGTTGTTTTTCTTTTACTTGCATCTAGTCCTGACAATATATGTAAAGTGTCCCCTTTAATTTTAAGTAAGGTTTTATGTGTCTACTGCAGGTATCAGGACCAAGTTGGGAGAGATTAAGAAAGTATAAGCTTTCTAAAAAATCTAAGAGACTGTGGTTCTAGTAAATTGAAAGCGTTGGCCTTAGCTAGGTTCTAGTTGTTGATCCCTTGTTTGTAGTATCAAGGGACAGTTTTGCATAGGCGCTAGCAACTTTATTCAAAGAATCATCATTAACAAATTAAAAAAAAAAGCAAAAGCATGATGTGATAACCTTGATATCAAAAATATAGTTATGGATATTAGAAGCAGGGCCCTAGTGAACTTGCTAATTATTCTTTCTAACTTTGAACATTACCCAGTTTTTGTGGCTTTAGCTAAATAATTACAGAAACAGAGACAGTGTGTTTTCACTGTTAGAGGTGGAATAAGGTTGCAAAATGCCAAAATGGGTCCAATCTGGAAAATGTTGAGTCCATGTGTGAGAGAAGGGGAAAGAGAGAAAGACTCTCAATCATCTGAGGGGGAGTAAAGGAAATATTTTATTGCCCAAGAGAAATTTCTTTTTTGGTTTTTTTGTTGTTGTTGTTGTTCTAACATATTACACTATTTATCAGTTGTGTTACTTTGGTATTTTATGGTCAGAATTGATTTCTTTTTCTCTGTTTGTCTCAAACCAAGTACAAAGTTTTTCCTTGGTGATTTCTATAAAAGTTAGAAGAGTGGTTACTTTTGGGGAAGGGAAGGGCTTGTGAAGAGAAAGGGACTCATGGAGGGTTTTCAGAATATGTATCCAAGTTCTGTTCTCTTGACCTGAATGATGGTTACAAGTGTGCTCACCCTACATTAAGCTATGCATTTGTTTTGTGGGGTTTCTGGGTTTGTGTTTTATATTTTACAATAAATGTCTTAAAATCTGAAGTGAATATGTAAAGATGTTAAGATTTGATAAAGCTCTGAGGTGGGTATACTATTAGGGCTTATTTCATTATATTCATTATTATTCTGTATCATCAGAATATTTCATAATTTAAAAAATTTACTCCTTAACTTCCAACATCACTTTGAAAGGACACAATTCTTGCACAGGCTTCCATTTCTGAGGCCTGTTGAAAGTGACAGTGACAGTCATCCCCAAACTGTCACTAGCACCTTCTTCCTTTGCACTGTCCCCTCAAATTAGTTCTTCAAGTTCCTCAGCTCTTTTGTGTGAATCTTAGCCCGATTCATTTTATGTAGAACATCTGACCTTTCCTATATATTTTTACAAGTGCATATTAGATTTTATCTGACCAGATCTACACATTGTCAAAGTGAATGAGAACAGTTAAAGCAATTATTTGGGAAATTTATGTTAAAGCTTTCTTATTCAGATAATTCAAAGAGAAGCAGAGAAAACAGCGTAGTGGTGATTGTCCTGCTTCATGTAATTATTTCCGCAGTTCCTCATTTTGTTTGGTTATTGAGGTTCTTTTCTCTTTTTAAAGACAATTTTGTTTCAGAGCAGTTTTAGGCTCACAGCAATATTGAGGGGAAGGTAGAGAGATTTCCTGTATATCTCTTGTTCCCACACATGCATAGCCTTCCCCATTAACAACATCACTCACCAGCGTAGTACATTTGTTGCCACGGATGAACCTACATTGACATATCAGAATCACCCCAAATCCATAGTTTACATTATGGTTCACTTCTGGTGAGGTACATGCTGTGGGGCTGGACAGATGTATAATGACATGTGTCCATCATTATGGTATCATACATGGTATTTTCACTGCCCCCCAAATCCTCTGTGCTCCATCTATTCATCCCTCCCTCCACCTCCCTCAACCCCTGGCAATCACTGATCTTTTTACTGTCTCCATAGCTTTGCCTTTTCCAGAATGTCACATAGTTGGAATCACACAGTAGGCAGCCTTTTCAGATTGGTTTCTATCACTTAGTAATATGCATTTAAGGTTCCTCCATGTCTTTTCACAGCTTTATAGCTTATTTCTTTTTTAGTGTTGAATGATATTCTATTGTCTGGGTGTAACACAGTTTATTTATCATTCACCTGCTGAAGGACATCCTGGTTGCTTCCAAGTTTTGGCAGCTATGAATAAAGCTGCTATAAACATCTGTGTGCAAATTTTTGTGCAGCTTTCAGGGTGAAGATAAGATGATGATGATGATTATTCAACTCCTTTGGGTAAGGAGTTGCAGCTGCTGAATCTGCTGGATCATATAGTAAGAGTATGTTCAGTTTTGTAAGAAACTGCCAAACTGTCTTCCAAAGTGACTGTACTATTCTGCACTGCCATGAACAATGAATAAGAGTTCCTGTTGCTCCACATCTTTTCAACATTTGGTGTTGTCGGTGTTCTGGATTTTGGCCATTATAGTAGGTGTGTAGTGGTATCGTATTTTGTTTTTTTCTTTTCTATTGCGGTTTATTACAGGATATTGAATATAGTTCCCTGTGCTATACTTTGGACTTTGTTGTTTATCCTTATTGTTGTTTCAATTGAGGTTCTTAAGAGCATTCTGATATAAGCAGGTAATTGGTGATAGCAACAGTTAATAATGTTTAAGCACTTGATATGTGCCAGGCATGTGCAAAGCACTTTACAATATCAGCTGATTTAATAATTCCACAACTCTGTGAAATAAGTACTGTTATTGTTTCTAATTAAAGAAAAAGGAAGACGGAGGCTTGTGAGGGCTCAGTTAGTATGAAACAGCAGGGCCGACCTCATGGACATGAGACCTGGGCAGTCAGTCGCACAGGGCCCTGCGATCAGCTTTGTATTTGGTTTAATGCTCTGAGGTCACTGTCTTGAAATTCTTAATAATTTTACACAAGGGGACCTGCATTTTCATTTTATACTGGGCCTAGCAAATTATGCCCTGTGGGGTAGAGTTGGACATTTGACCCCAGAGGCTGTGCTGTTAAGCACTATTCTATTCTGCTGCTTATCCCCCTCTAAATGAAGCTAGGAGAAGGAAAAACAAAGAAACAAAACAAACAAACAACAAAAAACCAAAAACACCCCAAATGAAGAAAGAAATGAACAAATAAAAAAACTAGTAACTGACATGGCATGTGCATATAACTAAAGATAGTAAGAAACTGATCTGGGAAGAATAATTTTAAAACGTGTGACTTGTACTTAAATTAACACTTCCTGGGTATTGTTCTTGGTAAATGAAATTAATATTTGAGACTTGTTCTACCTTAGGAAATGCATACACTCCCATGACGTTAAGTTCATTTTTCTATGTTCATCATATGTCTAAAGGCAAGAAATTTTTTCTGAAACAAACTGTTAATTTGGGGGAACAAGAGGGGTGAACTCAGCAAATCTGAGAAAAATCTGTGAATTTGCTCATTGTTTTTCCCAACTGAGGACAGCTTCTCATTGCCCAGCTTTCAGGCTTATAATCTTAAGCCTTGTGCCAAATGAAGCTTAGGTACAGAAAGCACCTCGAAAATAATGGCTACACATTAGGGAAAGCTACGCTGTGAGTGTCTTTCATCTATGTAAGATAATGGGGAGGGGTTTGGTCACTTCTTTTTCCTGTGATCACTTTATTTCCTGCTTGCTCTGATTTGGGTCTTGGAACTCCTTTTCCCTCTGATTGCTGTGACGGCTATGTTTTCCATCTTATTGTGATTTTTGCCCTTGTTTTGCTTGTGATCTCCGTCTGTGCTTGTCTCTTCACTGGAGTTGCTCAATTTGAGTTGCTAGTTAATAGCTTGTCTAATTTAGCCTCAAGGGTCCTCATCGCTTGGCAGTGAGATGAAGCTTGGCTCCTACTTCTCCCTGGTACGACTTGTTCAGTGGAGGACAAGGGTGAGGACTGGTGGCAGCAAAGAGGTGGAAGCTGGTCCAGAGGCTCCAGTCTTCATTCCCTGTGACCTGCTGAGGCATTTACTGCCTGTCCCTGGAGAGCTTTGAGTCTTAGATGCCTCAGGAGTTCTAAATCTTACAGCTTAGTGTTACTTCTTAATCAGAAAATGGAATCACAGGAGAAAGAGCTTTTCTTACCGCATAGGGGCCTGGCTAGGGTTCATGTATTGTTATTGACATTCCCCTTCTTGCCCCATCCAGTTCAACAATGCGCATCATTGTTTCCAAAAGGGTTTTCTCCTGTGTCAGGTGAGCACTTGTACAGGCAGGTCTGCAACAATATCCAGCTAAGGGTTCAGCCTTCTCACAGCTGGAATGCACTTCCCAACGACCAACATTCCAAACTGAAGGATTGTCATGATAACTAATTTTTTCTTCATTCTGGATTAAGGATGGATTTCTAAATAATAAAAATAATACTTACTCCCAGCCCCAAGGTTTGCTTATATGTTCCTCACTGTACACCTGTTAGGTAGGGAGGGTAAGAACCACTATTATTCCTATTTTGCTAGTGCAGAAACTGATTTTCAGGAAAGCTGTGATTTGCCCAAGATCTAATAAGTCAGCTTAGATCTTTCTATGCCAAGAACAGAATTTCTCCATTACTGCATCACATCACTTCTATCATTAAACAAATTCAGAGTAGAAAGAAGGAAGTCATTTGAGAAAGCTGCATGTAGCTTTCAGGGTGAAGGTAGGATGATGATGATGATGATCTGTGATTTTAGCATGTGGACCTAAATTGTCATCCTATTCGGTGATGGTCAGGTATAGTCTGGGCTGACTGGAGGGTCATCTCTGTATCAGGGACCAAAGAACTTGACGGGAAGGAAAAATGCTGACCCTCCTGGCTAACCCCCCAGGAAAATTAATCACCCGCAGAATAATGACCTCAAATTTTATGGTTAACTAAAGAGAAAATCGTGTTCTCTAGACTCTTACGCTGACCAAGATTGAAAAAATCTTGGAAAGAATTTCTTGTTTCTCAAAGTGGAATACATGGCAGTGTGTCAGGGTCCTTGAAGCTACATATTAAATTATGGTACATCTTCCCAGAGCACCAACTCTATTTGAGAAAAAACAGCAAACAAAGAGAGCAAACAAAACATGCTTATCGATTAAAAATACCAACATTTTAAGGGGAAGAAGGCAGTTTTGGCCTGAATTTTAACAAAGAGAAAAACTGCACAGCTGCAATGGGTCTCTTTGGGTTAATACATCCCAGGTACTAACCTTAGGAATAAATTTTCATTCTCTTGTATCTTTGGATGGTTTCTGTGAAAAGTCTGAGAAGCACCGGCCATTTTGGTAGACAAGTTGAAACTAAGAGAATTTAAATGATTCTCCTATGGTCACAGCAGGCCTGCACTCAAAGTCTCCTGAATCCTTGTCTACCATTTTCTCCATTATTCCACAAATCCATTCTTTGTAATGAAAGTGTTTCTAAAACGAGAGTATATTTTCCTGCCTTAGGAAAACTAGGAGGCAGAAATAATGGCATACTGGAGAATGGAGACTGTGTTATAATGAGCATCATACTCATTGCCAAAGCAACATGGGACATGGGTTGTTGAGTAGCTTGAGTTGAGTGTGAATGCAACCTAGTAAGGTCCAGCAAGGGGCTCTTCCAATAGTGTTTCAGCTGTCATCTTGCTTCTAAGGCTTTGCCTCTTTCTTCCAAAGTAAAAAATAAATTCTGGTTATTAAGATAACTATGCTCAACCTTATTAAATATCAAGCAGTGCAAATTAACAGGGCAATAAGCTACAATCTTTATTCTTTAATTTATTGGTAATGATTTTTTTAACTAATGAAAATATTCAGTATTAGTGAGGATGAGAAAAAACAGTGAAATAGAAATTTATCCAATTTATCTGGTAGAATAACTTGAAAATATGTTCCAAAACCCTTGGATTTTGCACATATTACCCTTTGACAAAATAATTCTACCTCTACAAAATTTTCCCCAAGGAAATATATAGGAAAGCATGCAGGGATTGATTTAGTTACAAAGATGTTCAATTCGAGGTTCTTGAGAACAGTGAAAAATTGGAAACAATTTAAATGTCTAATATTTGGGATTTGGTGAAATAAATTATCTTTACAATAGAATACCACTGTAACTTGACTCCCCCATAGAAATATTGCTGTGAACGTTAAAAGGCATTAGAGTGAGGTAGTTAAAAGTAGGGATTCTAGAATCTGATTTCCAGGGTTTACAATCAGGTTGTGCCATTAACTAGCTGTGGGACTTTGAACAAGTTTGTTAAATTCTCAGTGCCTCAGTTTCATGAGAATAATGATATAGTATTATACTTTCCTTACAAAGAACATATTAAGTACTCATCAAATATTAGGTATTGTTAGATAAGCAGTTACCAAGAAGGGAAGTTGTTTTTTTTACTTATTATTATTATTATATATATATTTTTTGCGGTACGCAGGCCTCTCACTGTTGTGGCCTCTCCCGTTGCGGAGCACGGGCTCCGGACGTGCAGGCTCAGTGGCCATGGCTCACGGGCCTAGCCGCTCTGCGGCATGTGGGATCTTCCCGGACCAGGGCACAAACCCGTGTCCCCTGCATTGGCAGGCAGACTCTCAACCACTGCGCCACCAGGGAAGCCCATATTTTCTTTTAAAAGGCTCTTTTAGGGACTTTGGGATTGACAAAAAGAATTGTAAATCACTATATTATACACCTGTAACTTATATAATATTGTACATCAACTATACATCAATCAAAAAGAAAGTGAAAAAAAAATAAAAGGTTCTTTTAGATAGTTTAGACTAGTGGTTCCCAAACTGTGTGCCAAGGCATCCTGGGGCACTACAGTGAACCCACAGGAGGCCCCCAGGATATTTTAAAATTTCAAGAGAAACACAGCAACACCTCTGGACACTGTGTGAACTACTACTATTAAGTGGTTTGGACCTAACTACATAATAAACGTAATTTATATTGGTTTAAAGTACGAGAAAAAATTACTGAAACATTGAGGGTTCCATGAATGAAGAAAGTTTGAAACTTTTAAAGTAGCCTATGGAATTTACCCAGATGTTAAATGTTACTGAGAAGTGGGATTTGTGTGCTTTACATTTTCTGCTTTTGATTTACCTGAACTTTTTAATTCTACTGTGAGCCTTATTGTTTTAGTAAGACAATAAAAGTTATTTTAAAAATAATTTCTTCTGAATTTGTGCAATAACCATTTATTGAACATTACATGGGGTCAATTTCTGGGCTTGATACAGGAAGGCAAAGATGCCACACCCTCAAGGAGCACATAGTTGAGGGTGAGCGGAGAATGTAAACAAATGATTGCTGTGTGGTAGAAAAGGCTCTGAGTCAGAGGCTGGATGGGGAACTCTGAACTCTGCTTTGGAGATAAGAAACCCTTCACAGAAGGCAGGTGTTAGGTGAGTCTTGCAGAATAAACGGGACTTCCCTAGATGGAAAAGGTGTAGAAGAGTGTTCCTCCTTTCAGCCTGTGTGTAGAGGCTTGGATGGCTATGGGGGTGGCGGGGAGGGCAGTGGTAGGAGACTGGAAAGGTAGGCCAGATTAGAATGGGAACGCTTTGATGGGTCATGCCCTCGACTGGACACTCAACTTGTAAAGGATGGGAAAACACTGACAGGTTTTAAGTAGGGGAGTGTTATAAGTGTTGTGCTGTGGAAGGATCACTCTGGCAGCACTGTGGAGACTAGACTTGGAGGCTGGAGCAGAGCTGCACAGGGCAGGGGACCAGCCAGGAGGATTTTGTAATAGTGTAAGAAGAGGTCATGAAGCCCCAACTGACTAATGACAAAGATTATATAATGGGCCTCTGTGGGCCAAATCAGCAAAAGCAAATGATCCAGATGTAGCACATTGTTCATTTCAAATATGTTGGTGTCTTTAAAAATAAAAACTTTGTTTTTTCTGATCATAAAGACAATACACAATTGGTATAGAAATTTAGAAGATGTAGAAATGTATAAAGAAGAAAATGAAGTATTTATATCCTATGAACTAGAGCTGAGATACATGTGTGTTTATATATCACATATAAAATATTAAATATGACATATTATATATAAATACTGATATATACATATCAGTATATACAGTATATGTATATATATACATATATATATACATATCTCAAATATATACATATAATTTAAAACGTGTACATGGTAAAGTCTGACTTACAGAAGGATAGGAAATTAAAATAATAATAATTACTGAGTGTTTACCAAATGCTAGACATTCTTGGAAGCACAAAATATATAATAACCTATATATTAGCTTATTCAATCCTCAAAACAACCCTGTGAGATAGGTCTGTGTGTATTTTGCCATTTCTAGGTAAGAGAGTTGCAGTATAGAAAGATCAGTAACTTGCTCAATGTTCTATAATGTGTAAGTGTCAGAGCTGGGATTTGAACCCAAGGAGTTTATCTCCAGGGCCTGTACCCTTAAACCTCTAAAGTACAATTTTGAGTGGTATATTTAACTTCTTCTTTTTTTTTTTTAACATCTTTATTGGGGTATAATTGCTTTACAATGGTGTGTTAGTTTCTGCTTTATAACAGAGTGAATCAATTATACATATACATATGTTCCCATATCTCTTCCCTCTTTGTCTCCCTCCCTCCCACCCTCCCTATTCCACCACTGTTTTTAATTAATTGACTTTACACAGTGACTATCTGACATTCTACTACTACAGTGTTGTCCAGCTGAACTTCCTGCAGTGATGGACATATTCTGTGTCTGCACTATCCAGTATGGTAGCTACTAGCTATCTGTAGCTATAGAGCACTAGAAATGCTGCTACTGTGAACGAGGAACTGCATTTGAAATTTTATTTAATTTTAATTAATTTAAATTTGAATAGCCACCTGTGGCTAATGGCTGTGCATTGGACAGCACCGACCTATAGAAGATAAAAAAAAAAAAAAACAAAAACGAGTACCTCATTGCTTTGTCATACTCCCTCTCCAGTAATCATATATAACCATGTTTGTTTATTTCTGACTTCAATCCTTTCCCATATTTATGTCTATTAGGTCCAGAAAATATGCCTATAATTTAATCTCTTGATTTACCTACTTTAAACACTGGATTGACCCTGCCATACAAAGGCAGTCCCCAACCTTTCTGACACCAGGGACCAGTTTCATGGAAGACAATTTTTCCATGGATGGGGGTGGGGCGGGTGATGGTTCAGGCGGTGATGAGAGCGATGGGGAGGCCCAGATGAAGCTTCACTCCCTCGCCCGCCCTTCACCTCCTGCTGTGCGGCCTGGTTCCTAACAGGCCACAGACACATAGTGGTCTGTGGCCCGGGGCTTGGGGACCCCTACCATACAAGATGAGGAATTAATTTTTGTATCACTTAAGCTTCTTCTGATTGCAAGTGGAAGAAAAGCCAAATCAATCTGATTTGAGCAATAAAAAGGGAATTTATTGGCTCATATAAACAAGAACATCAGAGGCACTAGGAAGGCTGAATTCAGAGCTCAAACAGTTCAAATGTGAGCAGAACTCGATTTCAGCTCAGCTCTCTGCAGTCTGTAAGCTTCATCCTTAAATTCTATGCGGTGGCCAAAGCTGCAGGAGCCATAGGTTCATATTGTCTTAAGATTCCAGACTAGCATGTGTCTTTATTGTGTGCTATTTAACTGTGGCCACAATAATGTTGAGTTAAAACATACACACACAATCTCAGTGGTGTACAATGATAAGTATTTAACTCATATATGTGTGGATTGGCTGAAGTCAGCTGATCTATGTTGGACATGGCTGGCTAGCTTTGCTGATCTTGGTTGGGACTGCTTACAACTCTGGGCTAGGATAGCTCAGTGGTGTTCCTTGTGTCTCTCATCTTCCTCCTGGGACTAATGACCTACCCCAAGCATGTTCTTATGGTGATGATGAAGGTGCAAGAGCACAAGACCAGATGCACAAGCACCGTTAGCCAAAGAAAGTCAAATGACTGTACCCCAAATCAATAAAATGTAGACGTATGCTCCTCCCATGGAATTGAGAAGGAGGGAAGGAGTATTTCCAAGCAGATGAGCTTGGCTTGCTCAATTCAAAACCAGTGATTGTGGCCAAGGGCATGGGTCTCATACTCTGGCCTTGGCCTAGGTCCTATATTCCATCCTGGGGACAGAGGTTACATTCAGATTCACCCAAACCATGTAGACTAAGAGTGGAAGAGGAACAGTTACCCCAAACTAAGATAAGAGTTCTGTTGGCCACATGAAGGGGAAATGGGTATGAGATGGCAAACCACAATGACAATTATAACTTTAAACAATATACAAGTTTCCCCCACTATCTGAAAGCAGAGCATTCCTAAGAAATCTTTTGCAAGCTGAAATGGTGTAAAGTGGAGAAAGCTTAGGATGCATCTTGCTAACGGATACACAAAATAAACTGAGATAAAGCACAGATGCTCACAGACACAGTTCAAAGCTCTGGTGGCTTGATGCTGAGATGCTGAGTGTAGTTCCAGGAAAGGAGTCTGACAATGCCACTCTCACTGCTCAGAGTGCACTGCCTCTACCACGGCTCACTGCAAAACAAATGCTAAATGCTATTCTATTTTTGCTTTTCACCTTTTTTTGTAAAAGCAAAAATTCTCTTCAGATTTCTTTCGGTTAGTGAAAACAGGTATTAATGTAGGTGTTTCGTAAAAGTGAAGGGGTGTAAAGCAAACTTCTGAAAAGCAGGGGATACCTGTACTTAAATTTCTGTTTCTTGAGACTTTGGTTTCAGATAGTATCCTCTGACATCATATTCATGAATTCCCTTTCACCCCCACATTTCCCACTTCTGTCAGCTTGATCATTCAAGCTGTTTGTTTATATTTATGAAGGAAGGACTGGGTAATTAACAAAGGTGGCTGGGTGTGTCTGGTGCAGTCTGTTCTCTGCCATTGGATAGGTAGGTTTCCTTGGTAGGCATTTCCCTCTAAAGATGGGTACTGGCTGCATATATGGGTGGGACATGTCAACTGACAAACTTCCCTTTAGGGTGCAAGCATATGGGATCATGCAAATGGTATTCTTTTCCCCACAAAACACCCAGAACGGAGGGCTTCACTGTGGAATGCCAAATCCCATGCAAGGAGCCTTAGTTCTGTCCAGGCAGCAATCTTATCTTCTTAAAAGAGCAGATCTGGGGAGGAGGTGAGGCTTTCCAAATCTGCACTTCATCTGCGTGTATGAGAAAGGTGTGGAAGGATGAGAAAGACCACATGATACAGCCCTTCTCTGGATAACCTTGCTTTTGGCTCCTCTTCCAGTCCTGAGTTCTGAGCATGTTAATGCCCAATGTGGAGATTCTCCAAGGCTTCTTTGGAAAGAACATTTCCACCCTTTGCATAGCCTTCTCCTGAGAAAATCTGGGATGCTGCTTCCTTTGCTCTGTTTCCTAACCTCTGCTGATAGTTCTTTTTTTAATCTTCAGCATGGTTATCAATTTATTCCCTTTACTGCCTCTTCAGCAGAATTTTGAAAGGGAGCATACATAAAGTCATGTGCTCAGTCCTGAACAGATATATTTATATTTAAACAAGTTGAGATGTTGCCAATTACATTTTTTTTTAACCACTGGCTTAACTGAATACCATTCTTGAAGAGTTTTAAAAGTTATTTCTCACTCTGGGAATGACCCATGAAGGAAATGACTATCCTATGTTGGATCTAAAACCTAACAAATATTTATTTGTTATTGCTAGTACTACGTATATATTTACTGTATGCCAAGAGCATTCAGAATATATCAGTCTACTGAGGATGGCTAAAACACACATAGATTGAGGGAGGGCTTCTCTCTACTGGGCTTCAAATTGAAGAGAGGCACAGCATTGAGATAGACACTTTCCAGGAGAAAATGATGACTCACACAGGGATGACTTCAAGGCATCTGGTTTCCATCTTCTTTGTTTCTTCTCTTGGACTCCATTCAGAGGCACTTCCTTCCAGCTGGAGCTTTTAATGGCATAATGTGAAGGCAAGATCCACAGAAGTGGGTTTAGAGGCGGGACTTGAAGGAGAAAATGCAGATCATCAGGGGAGACTATGGAAAATTACACCCAGATGGGAGGTAACAGAGAATGTACACACATCCAGACTAAAATGTACCAGTTAAAATACTTAGGGAAATGCAGAGAAGTATATGATTTTTAATATGGGGTAACAAAAATTTGAACTGAATAAAAAGTCAAAGTGATATAGTCCTGCTTGCAATTAACAGCACATTAATGCAATTTCTGTTTCTTGCCTGGGAAAGTATGGTGGCTCTCTTTATTTAAATGAATGTAGCATAGCACTGCTTGTGGTTTTATTTTGATCTATTCATTCTCCTAGCTCCATTCATGACAGTGATACACTTCTTCCTATTTCGTAGCTGAAAAGGCACTAATGAACCTTGCCTAGTGTTCCAAAGTGATCTGGGATGGCGAGAGAGCCATCACCTGGGTGGGTGGCTTGAGCTTTGCTGTTAAAATAACCAGCAACCAATCAGAACCCTAAGAGACTGAAAAGAATGGAACAAGCAATTGGTTTTTGTATGTAAACACTCATTGTTCACGTTCCCCTACTCCCAATCCATCAGCAGCAAGAGGAAGCCTATTTCCCTTTTAAAAATGAGAGTCCATTATATTCTATACTTTTCTTTTCTCACATGATGTTTCACTTAATCAAATATCACTTGATCTGAGTGATTTGACCCTGGTCTTGTTCTCTCCCCAGGCGGGGAGGGGGCTGGTTTATATAAATGGAGGTAGGCAGTAGTGGTGTTGGAAGCTGTGACAATGGTTATGTTCTTCTGGACACGACAGTGGGCAGAGCCAATCCAAGCTGAGAACAAGTCAAAAATAATTATTTGGCACTTCATGAAGACATGGCATTGTCCAAGTCTCTGCAGAGATATGGTTTAACGAGTAATAGGTATATATATATATATATATATATATATATATACAAAATGGTAATATGAGGCAGACCGTATTATGCTGTAAGAGAGGTACAAATACAGCTGACAGGGATAATAGAGATTAATTCTGGAGCTGGGGGTGGCAGAAAGGAGTACAAATCAGAGAAGACTGAATGGTCAAAGGATAAGAAGGAATGTGTGGGGAGGATTCTCTGCCTCATTGATTTGGATAAATCCAGAGACAGTGCTGGCTTTACATGTAGGCCAAGGGTCCGTGAACTCAAATACTAAGGAGGCCAGGCAGTCAACATAAATGCATGAATCCAGCCAAGAACAAAGCAATCGGGAGTGGTGGAACTTGTCACAAACTGAGGGCCATGCCCCACTGAAAGGCTTTCAATTTCATATTAAAAAATTCAAAGTCAGATAATTCAAGTCATTGTCTACACATCTTTTCTGTCATCCAAAGGCCCCCCTATGCCTCTAAGTTCAGACTCAACTATCTTCTTCACGCCAGAGAGAGACCCACACTTTCCTTCACAGACACAATCACGTCTGCATAACTAACAGAACCTTTTAGAGCTGACTCTCCCAGAACTGTGACATAGAGTAGGCTCAAAAGCAAATACACTTTTCTACTTGGATGATGGGATTCTTTAAAAGTCAGTTTAATTAGCTTCTGCAGGGCTTTCTATCACCTGTGGGCCACAAACCCAGCAGTGGAAGAACTGGTAGAGCTGGCCGAGTCTCTCAGTGTTCCTGGGTGCTCCTGCAATTCCAGGGCTATCCCCAGACAGAGGGAAAAGAGGAGCACTGCTTCAGCCAGGCAGCTGTTTCAAAGATCCTGAGTAAGAGCTTTTCTGAAGAGAGAGTGACTTCTGAACATTGTTATGATGGCAGGTGAGGAAACTCCATTGTACTTCTTTAAAGAAGGACTTGGGTGTGATGCCCTGCCTCTGCTTTCCTTACAATCATCCTTCTAGGAAAAACTCTTCTGTTTCTCCTTTATTCATTACACTCACACTCAGAACACTTCATTTCTGGTCACCAAATATGTGGGTGTTTTTCCCACACTAAACAATTCTACAATTCTTAGCAGAGACTGACTGCATGTCCACAAATTTAACTCAACTCTGACACTATCTTCCTGGAGAGAGCATCAGATCCCACAGGTTAACAGCGCAGTCCCACAAGACTGCCCCTACTTTAGACGCCAACCGCAAGTGCAGGCTGTCACCTGTACTTCTGACTAAACGGTTATAAGTCAGGGTTCCTATGACCCCCTCCTCTGGTTTGATCACTTGCTAGAATGAGTCACAGAACTCAGGGGAACATTTACTGATTTTTTATAAAAGAACACAAGTCAGGAACAACAAGATAGGAGACATGCATAGGACAAGGTATGGGAAAAGGAGCGTGGAGCTCCTATGCTCTCTCCAGGTGTGCAACCCCTTCCAGCACCTCCACATATTCACCAACCTGGAAGCTCATCAAACCTCCTTGTTCAAGAGTTTTTATAAAGTTTAATCTCCAGCCTTCTAATCCCTTGGTCTTTCTGTGACCAGCTCCATCCCGAGGCTGTCAAGGGGCCCTACCCTAAGTCACCTCATTTGCATAAACTCAGGTGTGCTGAAAGGGCTTGTATGAATAACCAAAGACACTCCCATCACTTAGGAAATTCCGAGGGTCTTAGGAACTCTGCACCAGGAACCAGAGACAAAGACCAGATATATTTCTTATCATGCCACAGTTCTACTCCGAGCTTTTCCCCTTGGCATGCTAGGATTTAGTCACCCCCACCCCACTCCATTCCATTCCAGTAAATACACTGCCTCACATGTAACTGCTCCTTAAGAATAACTTATTGAAACACAGTAAAATCACATTAGTTCTGATTAAATTAGCAACTGAATTTTCCAGAAATGAAGAAAGACAATCCTAGGATTGAATGTGCTCTACAAGTACCAAATAGGATTAAAGAGGAAATAATAAATCCATACATGGCAAAACTATAGAACAGAAAAGGGGAAAAAAAACTTAACAAAAAAATTAAATTAGAATCTAATCCCTGTGAAAAATAGCTAAATTCTCTCCTTTAATCCTTTCAATAATAAGCAAACCCATCAATGTATTTCATAAATTTATTTATTTATTTAGGGCTGCATTGTGTCTTCTTTGCTGCACACAGGCTTTCTCTAGTTGCAGTAAGTGGGGGCTACTCTTTGTTATGGTGCGCGGGCTTCTCATTGTGGTGGCTTCTCCCATTGAGGAGCGCAAGCTCTAGGCGCACGGGCCTCAGTAGTTGTAGCTCGCGGGCTCTAGAGCGCAGGCTCAGTAGTTGTGGCGCACGGGCTTAGTTGCTCCGCGGCATGTGGGATCTTCCCGGACCAGGGATGGAACCCGTGTCCCCTGCCTTGGCAGGCGGTTTCTTAACCACTGCGCCACCAGGGAAGTCCTGAATTATACCATTCTGATTTCATATACCTTAAAAATACATTGATGGGGACTACCACAACTACTGAGGCCCGTGCGCCCTAGAGCCCGTGTGCTGCAACTACTGAAGCCCGCGCACCTAGAGCCTGTGCTCTGCAACAAGAGAAGCTACCGCAATGAGAAGCCCACGTGCTGCAACGAAGAGTAGCCCCCACTTACCTCAACTAGAGAAAGCCCGCGTGCAGCAAAGAAGACCCAATGAGGCCAAAATGCAGGCAAACAGGAGTACTGGAATATTTTTGTATTCTCCATCCATTTTCTTTTTACTAGTAAGGATTTTAGACATTTGTAAATAGACTTTCTTCTTGTTCCTTCCTTTGGTTTAACTCAGTGATTTTCAAACTCCAGTGTGCAGAGGAATATTTTGTACAGGGTTGGATCCAACCACCAACCAATACACATGGGGATTGAGTAAATGAGACCCTCAACTGATAGCCAGTTAGATATAGCCCCCACTTCCCCTCCTGTGTGTGCACATACATGCACACACACACACACACACACACACACACACACACACACACGGCTAGAAGCTTACTCTGGGGAACTCAATTGTATTTGCTTTCTATATGTTTTATACTTTTCATTTCACACAGGTAGTTGGCTTGTTATTTCTTGCTTAAGGCAAGGAAGGAGACAGCCTGCTTTTGAAAGGATGAGGAAAGAAAAAAGCTGCTATCCTTGGCTGAGACAGGAACACAGCTTGTGGCTCCTGTGAGTAGGGTGTTCCTGGGTATCTCCCTGTAACTGTGCCCAGTGGAGGAGAAAGCTATGTGTGCACCAAGGTAGGCTAGACCCCAGCTGCAGGTCTGCTCACTTTGCCAGAGATTCGCACCCCATACATGGCCTGGAAGCAGCAGAGGTGGAACCTGAGTGGGCCACAGAGAGAGTGCTAACGAGTGCAGACAGATGACAAAATACTGGAGGAGTCTTCCCAATACCTCTACACCATACAAAACCCTGCACTCTGTTAGACCCACAATTCTGTAGAAACCTCATGTGTGAAGCCTGGGAGCAGCCCAAGCATGGCTGTGTTAAATTTCCTGCTAGCCTGGTGGGCTGGTTACTCAGAATGTAAGGAAATCATGTTTCTTGAACACATGAATTTATAGACGGAGATTTACATCTATTTTGAATATCTGTTGAATACCCTGCTGATGGGAAGGATTCCCTGACAGCTGCTAGGGATCCATCTCTGCCAGTTTGGGATGGCTATGCACCATGGGCTGAGCTATGGAGGGAGGAAAGGTGCAGGAAAGTCAGCGGGAGGAGATGAACTACACCAGTTTCTCAGTCTTTCTAAGGCCTTGCTGTGGATCAATTAGCCAGTGCCCTAATCAAACTCTGCCAATATTTTGGGAAGAAAAAATAAAAATGCACATATTCAAAAACAAACCAACAAACAACTTCACTCTAGCAAATCATTTTACTAGGCTCAAGATGAGTTCCTGCCAGCAAAGCTCTCAAATGCCAGAAACTGTGGGCTGGGCTGCCGCCTACTTCCCATCCCAATCATGCTGCTTGGGGTTCAACTTGAATGGCTAATAACTGGTCACCTCACCTTCTTGTCAAAGCCAAAAGATTATACTTAATGCACAACTTAAGCCGTCCCCTGGACTTCACTTGTTTGGACTGGCAATCACGTTTTCTGTTCCCTTCCCCACTTACCTTAAGTTTTAGTAATTGCCCTCTGGGCTCAAAAGAGCGTCCCACTAGGCCATTGAAATGTTGAAAAGCTTCCTGACAAGGGGAAATGTTTATCTGCGCTTAGAGAGAAAGAACTGGGACAAATATATGCGGCTTTGGTATATGACAGGATGCTGGTTTCTTGTGAGCAATTTCTTAACTTTCAGTTTAATAATAACTATAATCAACTTGGTACGTTAACAGTTGGTTAGAAGTGTTGTTAGTAACTAGAAACTTTAAAGATGGTAGATAAGTCATAATGGTGATCTTTTGCACAATGTAAACATAATGCCCAGTGTTCCTTTAGGCTTTGCAAAATGCAAGAAGGCTTTCTCAGTCTATCTTTGGGGGACAAGGAAGATAAAGGACTTTCACTAGCTCTTCACCAATCCTCCCTGCTGTGGATTCTCAGCAGATGAACTTGCTCAGCTCTGCACAAACCTTTCAAGGATGCGTCTGGATGATCTACTACCAACAGGTCTTCTTCCAGCAGATGGGAGGCTCAACTGTGTGCATTTGGGGGCCAACTCAAAACCCTGATTCCAATAAGATGTAGATGGAGTCATCAAGTCATCAAAGAGGAACCAGGAATGCTTTATCAGGAAAAATAAAAGTCTCTGAACTCAAATAGACCGAATATTAAACCTCACCCTCCCGCTGCTAAATACCTAAGAGATAATCAGGTGACTTAAAAGACAAATATACATCTAAGCCCAGTCTGTAGGGTAAAGATTACAATAACTTTGGGACCTATCAAGTTCTTTTCTGCTTTGGGTCTAAAGTCCTTGTCTAGCCAATTTTTATTAATGCATAATATCTCATTGTAAATGTGATTTTCTTTTAAAAAAAAGCTTTCCTGACATGATCTCCATATTATTTAAGGCCCCAGTTACATGGTCACCAACTTTAAGCACCCTGTCCTACTTCTTCACAACACATAAGAGGAACATAATGAAATCACTTTCTGTATAATCTGTCTCCACTGCTGGAATATAAGCTCCATGGAGGTAAGGGATGTTGATCCTGTTTACTGTGGCATTCCAAACTCCCAGTACATAGCCTAACTCATAGCAGATGTTCAGTGAATAGCTGTTGAGTGAATGGATGGTTGATCTGTCTCCCAAGGTTGGTGGGAGGACTGAGGTAATGCTTCTAACCAAGTCTGCACACAGAACCAGTCAAATAATTCAGTTTAGCTTTATTCCTCCCTTCTTCTCTATTTCACTGGCATTTGACAGATGTATTCATTTTCCTGCTTTCTTATACAAACTCTGGATTGTTCACATCCTAGTGAAATGTCATGATTTTAGAGCTGGGGTGTAGGAGGATCATCACTTATAAACCCTCATGTCAGAGATAACATAGCTGCCATCAGAAGAGCAGTCATTAATTGTCAGGGTCACATAATTAATTTGGTGGCATGTTCAACACATGGTCTAGATCTTCTGCTTCTTGGTTGTAGCCCAGCCTGCCCATTGCACTCAGTGTATCCTGTATTTTTACTTTCTTTCTTAAACTTCTACCTTTTCTCAAAGGTTACTTGAGCGGCTAACCTGACAGGGGTCTGGCCTGGCTGAGACTTTTCACGAGAAAAAAGATTTTCTTACCAAATTGAGCACACAATTTACTGCAAGTAAAATAATCTAAAAACTTTGCTCTAAACCTGAAAAAAAAAAGTGGAATTCATCTGCCATATATAGGGCACTTGTAATGAAAAAAGAAATATGTTTTTACGGGTTGCCCATGGAATTTTACCTGTAGGTTGATTTTCTTAATGGACTCAGATTTTTCATGCAAAGATACTTTTTTACTTTAAAAACTTTTCTATTAATATATCTGGTATTGATTTTGACTTATAGTTTGAGGTAGGGATCAAATAGATAATGTATTTTTCCCATGATGATTTGAAATGCCAGATTTAGTCAATTTTCATGTAACATCAATTTACTAAAAACAAAGATTAATGGATTTCTAGATTGACTGATTTGTATTTTCTTATTTTGACTGGTGTCCATGTTTATAAAACTTATTAATTTTAATTAACGTATATATTGATTTAAATTTGTATAATTAATTTTAATTTACTTATTAACTGTAATGATAATCACCATACTAATTTTAAAAATTCAGATTGCCTATATTCATATGAATTTCTGATCACAGGCTTACTTTTGCAGTATCTTGCCTACGGACATAAAATAATCCTCATGATTCGTCTCTAGCTTCTTGCATTCTTTGGCATTCCAACCTACAAATCGCACTCTTAACATCAACCAGAGAGAAACATTACTTTATCTTGAATTTTTATTGTAAACATAACTTGAACATGATTTTTAAATTACCTTGTCTCTGCACGAAGCAACACTCTCTTCAGCAGG
>NW_006771471.1:1364464-1366627 GCF_000442215.2 Lipotes vexillifer | reverse complement strand
CTTGAAAATGATTTTTAAATTTCCTTGTCTCTGCACGAAGCAACCCTCTCCTCAGCAGGATACATTATTTGGTTATAAAGTAAAATTCTAGAAATTGGTACATGTTGAATCAGCCTCCAGGGACTCCTTATGTTTCCACAAATGCAATATCAGTAGCATAAGAACAGAAATTGCCTGTAAGTGTTCAAGCTTCAACAATATGTCTTTTCTGATTTTATAGTTACATGGGGGAAGTGAGCCAGAGCTGGGGTGCACAGCATTACAAATGGCCTGTTACTTAAATACTAGGCTTCCTGATTTAACTTGTGCCTGTCATATATTACATTTACCATTTTCCAAGTTGTACCCCTCCAAACTGAGTCCATATGGCCTTATCTCACTGTATTAAAATGTTAAGGGGTTGTTTTATTACAAGAACTTGAGAAAAGTTATTATTCTAAGAGAAGAAACTTCAAAATGTCTCCTGTCATTTCTACGTGAAAAGAACAGACCTTCTCCAGAAAGCATTCCTATACCTTTCTGTTGTGGGTTGAATTGTGCCCCCAACCCCCAAATTTATATGCTGAAATCCTAACACCCAGTACCTCAGAATGTGACGTTATTTGGAGATAGGCTCTTTATAGAGGTAATCATGTTAAAATGAAGTTATAAGAATGGGTCCTAATCCAATATGACGGGTATCCTTATAAAGAGGGGAAATTCAGACACAGAGACAGACATGCATAGACTAGGAAGATGATATGAAGAGACACAGAGAGAAAATGGCCATCTATAAGCCAAAGAATGCCTGAGGCCACCACAGTCTAGGAGAGATGCCTGAAATGGATCCTACCCTAGCGTTTTCAGAGAGAACATGCCCCTGCTAACTCCTTGATCTTAGACCTTTGACCTCTAGAACTGTGAGACAATAAATTTCTGTTGTTTAAGCCACCAAGTTTGTGGTACTTTGTTACAGCAGCCCTAGGAAACTAATGCATTTTCCCTTCCTTTTTCACTTCTTTGTACTCTTAAAGTATTCTTCCTACACTCTTCTCTAGAAGAGATTTATCACATTTTATGGAGTCTGAAACTTTTCTGATTGGTTTTGAATAGGTAGTACATGCATATGGGAAAAGAATTCTTAGCGTATAGAACAGCATAAAACAGACTTAGAGTGGACACTGCGCGCTCCTCAGCCGGTTCCCTACAGCACCCCACCTCCCATTCCCTCCAAGTGCCCTTCCAAGAGGCATCTACCATTATATGTAGCTTATATTCTAAGTCTCATGATCATCCCTCGTTCAGTTCCCCGTTTCTTCTCATTGACCACAGGCCCCTTGGGGGAAGGAATGTTGCTTCCTTCTGTGTAATCTCAGCTCTAAATAAATCTGAGTTCAATGAACTGTTCACTGGTTAAGTTCAGGCAGGCTGATGCATGAAATTCAAGTTGGTTTAAGGCTCTGGTTGCTGTTAATATCCAAACAGTCCTGTTATTTAGCCATTTACACTTTTAGGGTGAAGCAGGATCTGAGTGAAGATTTTGCTTGGGAGGCAGAGTTGGGAGATAGTAAGAAACCTGGGTGATGCTGGGGAGAGTGATTAGAAAGAATTTCACTAAAGAAGGAGTGAAAAGTCTGTTGGTCTGACTTCTCTTTTGCTATTCTTAATGGTTCCCAGTAATTGACTTTGAATAGGAGTAACCTAGCTCCTATTTGTTAATCTGAGAGGTAGTCTAACATCCTGGTTTAGAGCTTGAATTTGGGGGCTAGACTGCCTACCTCTGTAGTACTAGTTCTGCCACTCGTTAATCGTGTGACACTGAACAAGTGATTTAATCTCTCTGTAACCAAGTTCCTCATCCAGAAAATGAAGAAAACAATAGTATCTCTTTTTTATAGTTGTTACGAAGATTAAACGGGCTAAAGCTCTTAGAACCATGCCAGGCAAATAGTAAGGGCTGTGTTAATTTATTATTAAGTCATCCATAGGTTGTCCCACTGTGGCTTTGTTAGTGTATCAGTTAGGATGCTTTCAAAATGCAATAGCAGAGGGCTTCCCTGGTGGCGCAGTGGTTAAGAAACCGCCTGCCAATGCAGGAGACACGGGTTCGAGCCCTGGTCCAGGAAGATCCCACATGCTGCGGAGCAACTAAGCCTGTGCGCCACAACTACTGAGCCTGTGCTC
>NW_006771471.1:1353056-1363970 GCF_000442215.2 Lipotes vexillifer | reverse complement strand
CTTGAAAATGATTTTTAAATTTCCTTGTCTCTGCACGAAGCAACCCTCTCCTCAGCAGGATACATTATTTGGTTATAAAGTAAAATTCTAGAAATTGGTACATGTTGAATCAGCCTCCAGGGACTCCTTATGTTTCCACAAATGCAATATCAGTAGCATAAGAACAGAAATTGCCTGTAAGTGTTCAAGCTTCAACAATATGTCTTTTCTGATTTTATAGTTACATGGGGGAAGTGAGCCAGAGCTGGGGTGCACAGCATTACAAATGGCCTGTTACTTAAATACTAGGCTTCCTGATTTAACTTGTGCCTGTCATATATTACATTTACCATTTTCCAAGTTGTACCCCTCCAAACTGAGTCCATATGGCCTTATCTCACTGTATTAAAATGTTAAGGGGTTGTTTTATTACAAGAACTTGAGAAAAGTTATTATTCTAAGAGAAGAAACTTCAAAATGTCTCCTGTCATTTCTACGTGAAAAGAACAGACCTTCTCCAGAAAGCATTCCTATACCTTTCTGTTGTGGGTTGAATTGTGCCCCCAACCCCCAAATTTATATGCTGAAATCCTAACACCCAGTACCTCAGAATGTGACGTTATTTGGAGATAGGCTCTTTATAGAGGTAATCATGTTAAAATGAAGTTATAAGAATGGGTCCTAATCCAATATGACGGGTATCCTTATAAAGAGGGGAAATTCAGACACAGAGACAGACATGCATAGACTAGGAAGATGATATGAAGAGACACAGAGAGAAAATGGCCATCTATAAGCCAAAGAATGCCTGAGGCCACCACAGTCTAGGAGAGATGCCTGAAATGGATCCTACCCTAGCGTTTTCAGAGAGAACATGCCCCTGCTAACTCCTTGATCTTAGACCTTTGACCTCTAGAACTGTGAGACAATAAATTTCTGTTGTTTAAGCCACCAAGTTTGTGGTACTTTGTTACAGCAGCCCTAGGAAACTAATGCATTTTCCCTTCCTTTTTCACTTCTTTGTACTCTTAAAGTATTCTTCCTACACTCTTCTCTAGAAGAGATTTATCACATTTTATGGAGTCTGAAACTTTTCTGATTGGTTTTGAATAGGTAGTACATGCATATGGGAAAAGAATTCTTAGCGTATAGAACAGCATAAAACAGACTTAGAGTGGACACTGCGCGCTCCTCAGCCGGTTCCCTACAGCACCCCACCTCCCATTCCCTCCAAGTGCCCTTCCAAGAGGCATCTACCATTATATGTAGCTTATATTCTAAGTCTCATGATCATCCCTCGTTCAGTTCCCCGTTTCTTCTCATTGACCACAGGCCCCTTGGGGGAAGGAATGTTGCTTCCTTCTGTGTAATCTCAGCTCTAAATAAATCTGAGTTCAATGAACTGTTCACTGGTTAAGTTCAGGCAGGCTGATGCATGAAATTCAAGTTGGTTTAAGGCTCTGGTTGCTGTTAATATCCAAACAGTCCTGTTATTTAGCCATTTACACTTTTAGGGTGAAGCAGGATCTGAGTGAAGATTTTGCTTGGGAGGCAGAGTTGGGAGATAGTAAGAAACCTGGGTGATGCTGGGGAGAGTGATTAGAAAGAATTTCACTAAAGAAGGAGTGAAAAGTCTGTTGGTCTGACTTCTCTTTTGCTATTCTTAATGGTTCCCAGTAATTGACTTTGAATAGGAGTAACCTAGCTCCTATTTGTTAATCTGAGAGGTAGTCTAACATCCTGGTTTAGAGCTTGAATTTGGGGGCTAGACTGCCTACCTCTGTAGTACTAGTTCTGCCACTCGTTAATCGTGTGACACTGAACAAGTGATTTAATCTCTCTGTAACCAAGTTCCTCATCCAGAAAATGAAGAAAACAATAGTATCTCTTTTTTATAGTTGTTACGAAGATTAAACGGGCTAAAGCTCTTAGAACCATGCCAGGCAAATAGTAAGGGCTGTGTTAATTTATTATTAAGTCATCCATAGGTTGTCCCACTGTGGCTTTGTTAGTGTATCAGTTAGGATGCTTTCAAAATGCAATAGCAGAGGGCTTCCCTGGTGGCGCAGTGGTTAAGAAACCGCCTGCCAATGCAGGAGACACGGGTTCGAGCCCTGGTCCAGGAAGATCCCACATGCTGCGGAGCAACTAAGCCTGTGCGCCACAACTACTGAGCCTGTGCTCTAGAGTCCGCAAGCCACAACTACTGAAGCCCGCGTGCCTAGAGCCCGTGCTCCGCAACAAGAGAAGCCACTGCAATGAGAAGCCTGCACACAACAACGAATAGGAGCCCCCGCTCGCCGCAACTAGAGAAAGCCCGCACACAGCAACGAAGACCCAATGCAGCCAAAAACAAATAAATAAAAATTTAAAAATTCAGTAGCAGAAACCAAACAAAAAGGAACTTAAACAATACAGACATTTATCATCTCCTGTAACAGGAAGTTCTGAAGGAGGTTTTTAAGGTTGGTAGTTCAGTGGCCTGTTGACAGCACCAAGAGTCAAGTTTCTTCCTATCTTTGGAACGCCAGTGCTTGAGGGATAGGCATCCTCAGCATGTTGGCTTTTGTCCTCAGCCTTGTATCCTCAGGCTCACAAAATGTCTATCACTGTTCCAGGAATCACACACTGACATGACAATATTGAGAGACAGAGTCGGAAAAGGGAGCTCCCCTCCCCCACTACATGTCCCTTTTAAAGAACAAGCAAAGAGCTTTCCCAGAAGTTGCCAGAAGTCTTCTCATGTCTCATTGACCAGAATTATGTCACATGTCCATGCTTAACCAATCACTAGGGTGTGGAATGAGAATCCCATGATCATGGGCTGGAGGCTACTTTCCTTGAAGGATATGACTACTCGGACACAAAAATCAGGGTACTCTTGCCTGGAAAAAAGGTAGTCGGTTGACAATAAATGTCTCCATCGCAGTTAGTTTGCCTTTCAATATCTGGATGGAATTGCTCAAATGTCAGTTTGTTTATTTATTTATTCCCCTAAACTATTTTGTTTTGCCTTAATGTGTTTCTACAGCCTTAGTTAATTTAGCATGAAAAGTCATGCTATTTGCCATTTTCTGTGTGTGTGTGTCTGTGTGTGTGTGTCTATGTCTGTGTGGTGTAACAGAGAGGGATTTTGAGGGAGGGAGGGAGGGAGGGAGGGAGAGACAGAGACAGAGACAGGGAGAGAGGGAGAGAGAATTCAACTTCTTGATGGCAGCCTTTGTAAAAAAAAACTATTTATTTATTCATTTTGGCTGCGCTGGGTCTTAGTTGTGGCAAGCGGGATCTTTAGCTGCGGCATGCGGACTTCTTAGTTGCGGCATGCATGTAGGATCTAGTTCCCCGACCAGGGATAGAACCCCGGGCCCCCTGCATTGGGAGCACAGCGTCTTAGCCACTGGGCCACCAGGGAAGTCCCGTTGGTGGCAGTCTTTATTTGGCTATGCTACAGGAATCTCAGACAATTTCAAAACTGAACATATTTCCCCAAAATTGACATAACCATCAAGGAAGAAGAGGAATCAGCCCTGCCCCATGGAGATCACAGTGCAATAGCACCAGTTTACCCATTAACTATTTCCATTCCAACCCTCCTTATCTGCTTTCTCAACCTCAAGTAATCAGTGTCCCTTTGGACAATGCATGTCAGTCTACATCTTGGTAAGAACACACTTCAGCACAGTCAGAGCTCCACAGCCGGCCCTTTGCCCTTCATAGAGCCCTCATGGCCCCTCTGGCAAGATGTGGCCTTGCTCTGGACCATCGTCAGCTCTATTCTCCTGTCTCAGTCATGAAGGCAAAAAGTTTGTCATATCTCTTAACTCTTCAAAACGGACAAGTGGTCAATCAAAGGGGCCAGAGGCTTTGCTATTGGGATGACTCAAAACCAATGATAAGAAATTTTAAAATGCCTATAATTGTCATTTTTCACTAATTCAGACTGCCCTACCATGAACTGATAATAAAGAAAACCACCCCTACCTCATACAACCTTAAAAAGCAAATTATACAAAACTAGAGAGAGATGAGAAGACTCAGAGTAGAGGGGACGGAACTTGCACTCTCCTCTCAAGCCCACCAAGCTTAGGCCAGATTCCTGGCATGGGGCCCCATCTAGGAAATGCCCCAAGTTGTTCACTTGCACTAGTGGGAGTCACAGTTCCTCCCAGTGAGTTCACTGGCCCCGAGGGCACCATGGCAGGATGAAACCTTGCATCTAGAAGGGGCTGGCCTTCCTGTGACAGGCCCAGTTAAGCCACCAGCTGTGATCAACTATCCAAAAGGCCAGTCAGGTGCAGGCAGCTAGGTAGTGTGGGGGCTGGACTGGAATCTTCCAGAAAGCTAGCAGACTCTTAGCTGCCTAAAACTTCAATTCAGTTTGTATTTATGGAGCCCCTCTTAAAACTCAGATGGGTCTTATAGAAGCTCCTGTGTCTGAGGGGTATTAGCATAGTACAAGGAGGTAGCCAAGATCAGGGATTGCCCTCTGAGAAGTTGTGCTGAGGCACATTGAAGAACCTTTAGTTTACCTGTCGCACACCTATTTTCTGTGGGGTAGGGGGAAAGAGTCTCTATGCCCTACAGACCAGTGTCTATTGTGCACTTTCACTCAGGAGAAAAATCTCTTAGGAAAGAACTTCAAATTCCTCTGCCTTGATGAGTCACTGACTGGTAACATATTTTATTTTATTTTATTTTATTTTATTTATTTTTTTTTTTCTTGCGTTATGCGGGCCTCTCACTGTTGTGGCCTCTCCCATTTGCGGAGCACAGGCTCCGGACGCGCAGGCTCAGCGGCCATGGCTCACGGGCCCAGCCGCTCCGCGGCATGTGGGATCCTCCCGAAACGGGGCACGAACCCGCGTCTCCTGCATCGGCAGGCGGACTCTCAAGCACTGCGCCACCAGGGAAGCCCTGGTAACATATTTTAATTATTTTTATACAAATATCTCTAGGGAGATACAACCTTGAGTTTTTCAGTGGTTTTCAAACTCTGTTCCTCAGAACCATCTAAGTTCCATAGAGTTTCCACAAAGCCTGATTTAAGAGGAAGGTATGCCACAACTGGCTTCTGTATAGTATTACCTTCAATGTATTACAAAAAAGTTTGTTTTTTAAAATTCTAAGCTAAAGAATTGAAAGCTTAATTTGGGGTATGGCCAAAAATTGGAGAGATATTTTGGAGTGATGAGAAACTTTCTCAAAGCTCTGCAAGTTTGAGAAACTTTCTTGAAGCTCTCAAAGCACTGGTTGCTCACTGCATAAGGCCCCAGCTAAGGTCATAGTTCTGGTTAGATCTAGAGAAACATATTGTTCTGACACCTGAGGTCAAAGAAGCCATTAAGATCAACTAAGATCTTGTGCTAGGGAGCCTAAATACACACTTCTCTAGTTCCTCCTCCACCTATGCTCTGGAGAAAAGCTAGAATGCAGAAGTCAAATAGTCAAGGAAGTAAAATCAGATGTCAAACTGTGCTAAGAGCTTGATGGGAATTATTCCTATAATTGAATCACCCTTGTTCTAGGTCATGGATGCTGTCTCTTAGCCCAGTCTGGATTTCAGGAAGCAGAGAAATACCATGCACTGCTTCCTTCTGTTAGGGCATCTGTACATTGGAACGCATTCATCCTTCCTGTCCTGCCTTGAAGATATTAGTGGACAATGTCCATCATTCATTACTGAAAAGTGAAGATAGCTGTCTATTAAAATCCAATTTAACATATTATGATAACTTTTGTCACCAGGAAGCATATAGGCAGTAAAAAATTCACCATCTTGCTATTAAGTTTATTCGTTGCCCTGGTTACCGTGCTCCATGAGGGGCAGAAAGTGGAGCGAGACTCAGTCCTTGTACCCAAGTGGCTCACAGTCTAGTGGAAGAGAAAGCGCCTAATGTAATTCTAAGAAAACTGCAACTGGGTACATAAGGTAGTAAGAGCTAAATAATAAATGAAAGCCTGAGATAGGTTTTTAAGATGAGGCAGTAGAGAAAAGGGGACTGTATTAAAAAAAAAAGAACATTAAGCAAAATAAATGAAAAGAGACTCACGTCTTATAAATATTCTGGTGAAATTTCAGAGTACCAAGGCTAAAACAAAGATCCCCAAGTTTTCCAGAGCAAAAATAGAAAGGCAACTAGAAAGTCCAGGAAAAAAATAAATGCTATAAGAAAGTAAGAGTAGCAAGATTTTGTGCCACTGTATGATGGAAGCTTTCTCCTTTAGGTATGTGAAATTTTATCTTTTTTCTATGTAGGTCCAGTCACATTCTTGGGACTACGGTGAGTAATTTTTATACAATCATGATATTGTTAGGATATTTTATTGCTGCGGCAGTCAGAATGAGCTAGGTTATACTGCAAATGACCTCAAGTCTCAGATGCTTCCAACAATAAAATAAAGAAAGAAAATTACCTCTTGCTAACATTAAATGTCTGTCATAGATCAGCTGAGGCTCAGATGTATGTTATCTTCATTTTAGAACACAGACTTTGTTTGGAACATTATCAATTTCATGGCAGACAAAAAAGAGACATGTGATCCATGTCTCTTAACACTATGCTTAGGAATGACATTCATCACTTTCACCCACATTTAACTGGCCAAAGCCACTCTTGAGTTCAACACAAGGGGTGTGTATAATCTTCCCACAGGGAGAAGCACCACAGGGATGGAAACCAAAATACTTGGTAACCACAAACTCTCACAGGCCACTTTTCTGGTATTCCACTATTAAGTACAGTATCCTCCTTTTCCCATATGCTGAACACACTCACCCCTTCTCTAAGAGAGACAACTAGAAGTCCCAAACAGTAACTCTGTCTTCACCTTTACTTCTAAGGTAAAGGCCAGTATCTCCAGGTGATATGAGACAGTCTCTGTATCAGGTCTGGATATAGCTCCTTTTGATCCAAGGCTGTAGGAACAAAGAAGAACCTATCTGCCCCTCCCATACCCAATATGCAGTGATGGAACAGGGACAGGGAAACCATAATAAACACTCTTATTTGGAAAGGTGAAAAATGGGAGACACACAGATGTCACCAGTTTCTACATATTCTAAAATCTCCTTGGACAGCCGTTGTCTGGGAGAAGGATGTATTTCTTTTTTTTTTTCTCTTTGCGGTACGCGGGCCTCTCACTGCTGTGGCCTCTCCCGTTGCAGAGCACAGGCTCCGGATGCGCAGGCTCAGCGGCCATGGCTCACGGGCCCAGAGGCTCCGCGGCATGTGGGATCTTCCCGGACCGGGACACGAACCCGTGTCCCCTGCATCGGCAGGCGGACTCTCAACCACTGCGCCACCAGGGAAGCCCAGGATGTATTTCTTGATTAGGCCTTGAATCGACTCCCTGGGAATAGCTCCTAGACATTTTCCTCCCTAATCCTTGGACCTATTTTGGGGGAAGACTTTCTTTTCCACTATTCTCTTTGACTGCATCTCAAGAAAGAACTGTAGAACATGATCTTCTGGAGGCTGAAAACTTTCTCCCCCTTCTTCCAGCTCAAGCAGGAAGGATGAGGGAAAGGCAAGGGTTGTTTTAAGTCTTGAACAATATCTTTCAATGTAGGCTAGTGGTTCTCTTGGTGGTACAATGCTTTCAACTTTTAGCTTCCTATCTATTTCCTATCCTGTTTTGAAATATGCCTCTACAGACATATTTAATTGCTAGTACCTTGTATCTATCAGATTTCCCTAGGAGACCCAGGCCTTAATCTCTTCCCCTTGAGCCTTTTGGTCTGTTTCAAAGGATTTACTGGATGCCATCTTAATAGGTTAAAAAGTTTCAATAAATGACATGCAACACCCCCTTGATTCGGTCCTTGACACGAAGCTAAGTTTTAGTAGGACTTTGCTGTTCAAAGATATTCTTTGTCAGTGTTTTACTTAGTGGAAATGAGAATCAGTTGTGTCTTCCAAACCATAAAAATTCCCCAAGTTTCTGGTTGCTATCTTTTTTCTCTGCTTCCAAAATGACCAATTCTTTTTGAGCTCATCTCTTTCCTGTCAGATGCATACAAAAGCAGCCAACTGAAGCTGCTAACATGCTGGTTGCCCATGTCTTCTCCTAAAACTACAAATTTCTTAAGGAGATGGATCATTATCGTTCCACCTCCAATAACAATATCCTTGCTTTCCACTAATGAGCCCTGGAGTCAGTGAAACTTACCTTTGCTGTTGTTGTTGTTGTTACAACAGCACCTAGTGTCCATTAAGAATAGTCAGGATGGGCTAACTTATGCCAAGGTAACAAATGGCTCCAAAATTCATGGCTTACAACAACAAAAGTCTATTTCTTACTTTCATTACAGGTCTATTGTGGGGGTGGCCAGAGCTCTACTTTATGTCACTTTCTTTCTAGGCCCAATGCTGATGGGGCAGCCACTAGTTGAACACTTATGATTTCATGAGAGAGGGAAAAGAGGCAGTGATCCATGTGTTAGCACTTAAAACTTTTGTCTGGAAATGGTACATATCATTTCTACATACACTGGTCAAAGCAAGTAATATGATTGCTTTTGACTTCAACAGGCAGGGATATATATTCATCTCACAGGAAGGAAAATCAGAATATTTAATAATCAGTAATATAACTTACCACAATTACTCTTAATTTTAGAGTCAACAAGTAGACAAAGCTCAGAAGATAATTAAAGTTAAACGCTATAAAATGGAAGCGCCAAGATGAACAGATAAAGAGGATGTGTATATATATATATATATATATATATATATATATATACACAGTGGAATATTACTCAGCCATTAAAAAGAATGACATAATGCCATTTGCAGCAACATGGATGGACCTAGAGATTATCATACTAAGCGAAGTAAGTCAGAGAGAGAAAGAAATACCATATGATATCACTTATATGTGGAATCTAAAGTACAACACAAATGAACATACCTACGAAACAAAAACAGACTCAAAAATACAGAGAACAGACTTGTGGTTGCCAAGGGGTAAGAGGCGTGGGTGAGGGAAGGATTGGGAGTTTGGGATTAGCAGATGCAAACTAGTATATATAGGGTGGATAAAAAACAAGGTCTTATTGTACAGCACAGGGAACTAATACATTCAATTTCCTGTGATAACCCATAACGGAAAAGAATATGAAAAAGAATACACACATGTATAACTGTCACTTTGCTGTACCGCTGAAATTAAACACAACACTGTAAATCAACTATACTCTAATAAAATTTCTAAAAAATGCAAGTGCTGAAAACCTTAACCACATGAAAAGAACACAGTTGGCAAAAGTGAGGTCAAAGTGTATGTAATCTACCTCTTAACCAGAAGTCCTGCCACATATCCCTGGCTCAGCAGACTTTATTTATCCTGTACTCATGGTGATTATATAATTTATCATCTGAATTGGCACACCCTTGAGAGTGAAAGTTGGTACTATTAATAATCACATCAAAAAAACAGGTTAAAAACAGACACTGTCCTGTGCAAACCAGGATGTGATTCCCTACCTGAGCTACCTGCTCAACTTAAGGTCCCAATTACAGACTTTGCTGGAACAGTATGAATTCTCAGTTGTAGAAAAACAAGCTCATGTGTCAGTTGTAGGTTTGCAGCACACAAGTGAGGAGCTGCCAGTACAATGTTTTGCCAAGATACAGGGTTGAATATGCTTTTTTGACTATTGTTGCTGGCACCTAGATACCACTGCCAGCTATTCTACCTTTCTTTTGGTTTTTATGACTAGGAATTAGCAACTGTGGAAGAATAAACTTCAAATGGTGTGCTTTTGGATGAGGACTTGTATCAAGAGAATCACATGTCTATTTTGTCATAGAAGCTTTCACTTGCTCAACAAATATTTATTAAGAATGTTTTACATGACACTTGGGCTACGATGGGGACCTTACTTACAAGCATTGTGTTCAGACTCCGGATGCATGAGCTCCAGGTAAATTTTACATGTCAGTGACTTTTCTCCCTGACTGTATTTTAGACTTGGGGGCACAGCCCATCCCTCATTCTTTATATTTCTCGCAGAACCTGGCACAGTGAGTGGAAGAAACTTCAGAATATTTGTTCCTATGAGGTAGGATCATATTCTATTTCATTTGGGACTTTGCAGGTACTTGATTATTGTTAAATGAGTGGATATATATTGTGTAATTGATTTCTTCAGTTCTTTTTTCTTGGTAAAACAACATCCAGTTCCCCACCCAAAGAGAAATACTCAAATGCTTGAGGAAGTCCAGTTTAGTTTGTTTCAGAGGTACTTTTATCTGAAAAGTTGGGGCTAAACTGAATTCCTCTCATGGAGCAACACTATCTTGCTCTTCTCAAAATCAGTGACCTTATAATGCAGGCCAAGGTGAAAGTGTTTTTTTCTCTATGACATATTTAGCACAGCCTTATTAGAAATGAAGCACATTATGGAATTTTCTTTCAGTCTTCTGAGATGCTGGTCAGGAACCCATGATGACTGAGCTGTGCAGTATTTATGAAACTGTCAACTCAAGGATCACATCTGCTCTTTTTTTTTTCACTCTGAAATTACTTCACTTAACAGAGGGGGTGAATTTGGCTGTTCTGTCATGGATTTAAATGGGCTGCACCTCATTAGTGTTGCCAGCATTTATTTAATAAAATAAAATCAGAATAGCATCTAATTTAGTTTTAATAGGATAGTTAATGTATGTTAACTAAATATCAATTGATTGTTAAAGTGAAGAGTGCTGAGGTGTAACAAATATGTGAGATATAAATCTTGTTGCTATGCCATTAACTCAGAATTACATAAGCAATAAGTGTCTAATTACAGTCAGTAGTGATGAGTTTTAAGTATTTATCGAGATTCAGTAAGATCAATGTTATAGACTTGTGGTAAAGGCCACAGCTGAATTAACTCCTTCATTCCTATTTTCATCAGTCTCTGCCATCTTTTTTTTTTTTTTTTTTTTTTTT
>NW_006771471.1:1351415-1352925 GCF_000442215.2 Lipotes vexillifer | reverse complement strand
CCCCTGCATCGGCAGGCGGACTCTCAACCACTGCGCCACCAGGGAAGCCCCTCTGCCATCTTTTATTTTATCGGGTGCTGAACTGGAGGAGTTGTGGTGAAGGGAGGGAGGTGATCCAAGCACAGCACATTAGATCATTCCAGACTGGTCAATAACAAGAATACAAGGATGATCATTTTCTGATGGGCTGGGATTCCAGAACTTTGAGTAATGGAATCATTGATTTCTAAGGTTCTTTTTTTAAAAATTAATTAATTTATTTTTAGCTGTGTTGGGTCTTCGTTGCTGTATGCGGGCTTTCTCTAGTTGTGGCGAGCGGGGGCTACTCTTTGTTGCAGTGTGCGGGCTTCTCATTGTGGTGGCTTCTCTTGTTGCAGAGCATGGGCTCTAGGCATGCATGCTTCAGTAGTTGTGGCATGCGGCTCAGTAGTTGTGGCTCGCAGGCTCTAGAGTGCAGGCTCAGTAGCTGTGGCACACAGCTTAGTTGCTCCGTGGCATGTGGGATCTTCCCAGACCAGGGCTCTAACCCATGTCCCCTGCATTGGCAGGTGGATTCTTAACCACTGTGTCACCAGGGAAGCCCTAAGGTTCTCTTCTTGTAGATAAGTTTGGAGATTCAGCATGATATGGCAATATAGTCAGACTATTGGAGTAACATAAGGTGAAAAATGAGCCCAGAATCAATCCCATCTTAGGGGAAGAACAGAAGATCACTTACACATTGTGAGTCTAGGAGTCATTACTATTGCAAAAATATCTATCCTACTTCTCCTTCACATTGAAAATCATTATGCAGTTATTCCTCTGGGTTCAAGGTAGTATTACTTATTTGACTCCTAGATTATACAGGATGGCCAAAAAGTCTGGAAATATAGGTAATAACACAAGATAAATGGATAATAGTTATAAAAAGACAGAATATGTTCAATGACATTACATAATGTGCTCACTGTGTTGTCCCTTGTTAAAGAGCCGTATCTCAATGCATTGTGCAAAACTGCAAGAAACACAATTTATTAATTCAGCATTTCTATCTCTGTACATGCATATGTGTGATATATTGCCTTATTTGTGTCTCTGAATTGCACTGAATAAACCTGTTTCCTTATTGTGCCCCAGAAGAAGTAACCAAGTGGGTTCAATCTGTAAAAAAGTAATTTATCTGTGTCACTAGATTTTATGGCCACTCTGCATTTTAAGCTAGTAATATACAGCTTTCCAACACTGTGTGGAAAACTAATCAAATTATTTACTTGGGCATAATGTCATGGAGAGACACTGGCTTTAGAATGAGACACACCTGAATTTAAGGTCTGTGTTATGTTCCTAGCCATATAAGCTTCTGCAAATTACTTAACCTCTCTGGGCATAATAATATTGACCCCCTCGTGTTATTGGGGGGACTGAATGCAATGTATAAAAAGTGCTCAGCATAAAGTTTCCTACATTGTCTAAGATAGATGTTACTCTCCTTTATTCTTCCTTTTTCTCTCCTACCCCTTTCCCTCCT